>NW_024581127.1:7972411-8241935 GCF_017639235.1 Corvus kubaryi | reverse complement strand
GGCGATGATCGTGAGGCAGATGAGGGATTTTCGGACCGTCTCTTACAGGGGGTTGGAACTGAATGATCCTTAAAGTCCCTTCCAACCTAAAATATTCTATGATGTTTCAGCTACAGTTAGTGTGCACAAACAGAGATAAGATTATTATACTGCCTCTAGACTTAAAACATGGTCTTATTAATTACATTCAGTAAGAGGCTATATTTTTAAATCCTCTGAATAATTATCATTATTGTAGCTACACTGATAATTTCTGGTAGTTCCACCCATAAAACCATTGTTATGTGCTGCGTATATATGCTAAAACATTCCACCAGATGATGAGAAGAAAATTATTATTTTTATTTACTTGTTCAAAAGTAAACATCTGTAAACTAATTACAAGATACACCTATTTTACAGATTCTCTGAAGGAAAAAGACTCACTGATTGCCAGTTTTGTCTTCAGTTCTATTTGATGAATCACATTTAATTACAACATAATTAGGTAGCACCTCTGGAAAAATATGCCATGTGATGGTTATAAAGAATGAAAAGAAATGATCATACTGTAATTCTGAAATACATCATAGCAATTCTTTTCATTAAGTTTCTGTGCAAAGGATGTCTCTTATCTTAATTGTCAGTGTCAATACCGTAGTTTTAGTGTTATAGTTTCCAAAAAACTAATTTCAATCCTGAAGTAAAGTCTGTGTTTACTTAAGAAATCATCCCAGACCCATTTGACTTCAAACGTTCAAGGAATCCCATTAGACTACTAAGTATAAGAAAATACAAAATTCTGTGCTTTCTAGAAGGTTTAGACAAAATTGGAGCCCTCTAGCATAAATCTGATTTAAAACAATACCTTGTGTGGGTTTACAGATATATTTTAGTCTCTAGTGAATAGAAATACTGCTAAAAACATCTGCATTTACATTATTGAAGCTTTCAGTGACTTGAGGCAAAATCAGGGCCCCATGTGATTGAAGAGTATCAGCATTTAAAGAAAAGCAAAACAGAAAAAAGAGTCCTTGCTGGATTTAAGATAGAAAGGAAACAAACAAGCAGAGAGGATTTATGAAGCAGAAATCTTTACACAGCTTTTCTTCTTGGCCTGATGACTACACAGCGAAAGTAGTAACAATACATGTGGATAGTTCAGTAATCCCAGCTCCACAGGAACAACCTTCTCTGGAACAGCTAGGTCCACCCCTAGGTATAAAATATTTTCCCTATTGGCAATGCATGTGTTATTCCGACAAGTGAGCTGCCTTTCCATTTGGGATGCATTTGGCAGTCCAGCCACGCTCTGCCTGGTGCCAGCATGCTGAGATCAACTGTAGGGATGCAAACATCCACAGGTTGTTTGGGGTGCTGCAGTTGGTCCTAAGAGTCTAGAAATGGTCCTGAGTCGTTGCTTTGCTACTCAGACTTTAGCTAGATTTGTTTGACAAAAATTTATTACAAACTAAGGGTCTCTCTAGGATTTTTGTGTCCTGCTGTATCCTTCAGCAACATCGAAGGATGGCTGGCTCACACTGAGGAAGTCATTGAGAAAACATTCTCTGTGAGCACAACAGACTTTGTTAACCCTTATTTTGCATACTGTTGTAGTAGTCCTGTTATTTAAATACCTTCCAACAGAGATCTTTCAGAGAGGAACAGTCAATTCTAAAAATTCCATTGATTGGCTTAATAACCTATGGGTCTTAAGATTGCATATTGAGCCTCAGTTAATTTGTGCACTGGATTATTAACCAATGGAACAGGCATCTTTGCATGTTTCTCCACCTCAAAAGGCTAAACATCTGCAAAGTTTTGTTGGTTTGTTCTGGTTCGTTTAGTTTTGGGGGTTTTTTTCTGATTTCTAGGATTCTTTAGTAGAAACTTGATTTCTTCCATATCACTGGATAACATGAGGTACATTACCAGGTAAGAATGGCAGATATTTTAAAGTGTGGTAGAAGTCATGAAGGTTACCCTTGTTACAGAGTGAACAGCAAGGAAGAAAAACAAGTTGGCTAAACCTTACCTGGCATAAAATACTTTTTTCTCTGATGTTTTCTGTACAGGGAGAAGTTGGAGCACTAGACACTGTGCCATGATGTTGCCAGTGCACCTATGGGACAGCCAAGACCCTCCCAGACAGTTCCTGTGAAATCCTCCCCTGCAAAATCATGCTGTCTTCTCTATCTATTTACAGTACTAGAGAAGAAACACTCACAAGCAAAGATTTTTGAACTAAGATGTGCTTTCAGTTCTCTGGGATACTTTGGTTGCTGCAGTGAAGACACTTTTTCGGCCCAAAGGGGTTTCAGAGGAGCAGGCAGCTGTGCACCTGCAACAAACCTGCAGCACAGTTACTCAAGAAAATAAACCCCAGGCCAGAAAAATGTGACGTTTCTCTTCACACTGTAACCTAAAGGAAAACTAACTTAAGAATCCAAGAATTATTCTTTTCTGTTCTCTCCAGGCAATTCACAGTATGAGCCAGTGCCAGGAGGTTGCCCAGTGCCAAGGACCACAACCAGCCCTCTGCAAACCCAGCTGTGCCTCTCTCACAAGGGCTGGTGTACAGCATTATTTTCCATAAACTCACAAGTGCTGAAAAAGGGCCTAGATATTGCCTACATGTCACACGGAGCATAAAGTAATAAATGTTTTTATGAAATCTTGTATAATTTTAAACAGATTAAAATTGCAAAGGTTCTTAGACATAAAAACAGTAAGAAGAAAATCAGGCATGTGCAATGCTAAATTTTTTATTGCATTACAAGAAACTCAGTAGTAGGTTGGCTTTAAGTATCTTGGGCTCAAGTGAACATAAATGTGTGGTTTATCTTTTGCAATTGCCTGGTTTTACTACTGTTTTTTTTAAAACATCTTATTGTTAAACTCCTGTCTGAGAAATGCTATCCAAAAATGTTAAAGTTAGGTATAATAGCAAACTGAGACCATAACAGAGTCAGCTATCAATGCAAAATTGTATTTTTCAAATTTTTAACATAGATAAATAATGTCAACAGGAAAGAAAAAATAGAGAGTTGTTTAAAAATAATTAAATTTTTTTTTTTCTTTCTCAGGTTTGAAATGAATGGAAATTTTACGACATGATTACAGAAATACTGCTGCAAAGAAATTATTGAGAATTTTATTCCGAAGGATAACTCCAAGATAAAATGCTGAGATCTATATAGCGTGGAGTATAATTATGGTAGAGGAAGGAAATGATCACAGCCATGAAAAAGAAATATAAGCTGCTTTGGAGAATTAAGTAACTTCATCCCCAGTAAGTTCAGTACATTTCTCATCAGCATTTACAGGAGTTATGCTCAGAATCCGAGTACATTTAAACAAGTTAATTTTATACCTCTCAATCCAGGAAGATGATTTTAGGATGAAGGATGAAGATTGCTAAAATCTCTCTTAGGATGAAGATGGCTACCTTGTCCTTGTGCAAAACGCACTAATTCCTTTCCTTTGTAATCTTTTTTCCAAATCAAATATTTGTGAATGGTTAGTCCTTGTTCCAGCATAATACTCAGAATAATATTATAACATAGATTTGGGTCTACATAAGAAGACGATAGCAAACTTCCAAATCTGTCTTCAAAAGATTTTGATCTGAAACAAAACAGAATTTGAATGAACAAAGTTATTTTAGAAGGTAATATGCCATCATTTTGGAAAGACCAGCCACACTGATCTTATGACATTGGCCTGAAGCATCATCTTGCATTTCACATGTTGCACCACCTCCAGATCTGTAGATTCAATCTAGTTAGATTCACTAACAGCTTTTAAGTATCTTGGTTGGGGTTCTTCTCTCTCTTGTTACCATAGCACACATAATTCTAGCCAGATTTACTGCAACTGGGGAAACAACAGTTGCTCAAAGTTCATAATCATGTTGGTGACACATAACTCTCATTCTGTTTAAATGACATCTGGCTTTCTCATTAGTACTTCTGCCAATAGCTTAAAAAAATAATTCCACTTACTGGAAAAAGCTCCACAAATCATAAAAGTTTCAAACTACATTAAAACATGCTCCTATTCTCTCTTCAATTTTAGCAACTTCAACTCAACAGATGTTCAAGAAAACCATACCCAAGAACTCAGAGGTAAATACAGAGTTCTGGGCCAGATTTCTCCCAGGTAGAAGAAAAGCAGTGCCAAGTGTTTTATCTTTGTGGTTGTCTTCTTCAAAAGCCTTATTTTCTGAAACATTACCTATTTATAAGTCATATTATGCCCTGCTGCAACTTCTTTTAAGATACAAAGAAAACTCGTCCTTGCATCAAGCAAAAATCACACTCAATCAGATAATTATTCTGCAGATGTAAAATAGACAATATGACACATATCGCTGGCGATAGATATAGAACAGTATGAATTCCCAAAGTAAGAATTTAAAATAAAGATACCCTGGTTTAAGTTCTGATAAGTAGCAATTATACGAGGAAATAAAATGACCAGATAGTGCTTAACAGCTGTACTCTCAAGAACAGTTTAAAACTTAGAATGAAATTTTAATGAGGTAAAGGTTAATTGGGAAATATACTTTTTCTCTCTAACCTTCCAAATTTAATTAAATATCATAAAACCAGAAAAGACTTGGTATGCTTTGTTGAAGCAACAGTAGTTTGATTAAAATGAACCATTCTTGAGCTCAGTTCTGATTTCACTTTCCTAAAGTAACTCTTCTGTATCCAGTTGTTTCTCACTACCAATAAAATCTCTTCCTTTTCCTGAAAGCTCCCAGATATATTATCCAACCAATTTTCACAAGAAAGGGGCTGAGTCTGCTCCAAGCTGGGAGCTCAAACCTGTCTATTTGCATCTGGATTTCAAATGGAACAGGGATAGTCTTTGTAGCGTTCCTTGGGTACTGAGACAGAAGAAATAAGAACAGTATTTTTCAGCAGCAAGCTTCACTGTTCCTAATCTCTATAAGATGAGGGAAATGAAAGAACTTGCAGCACCTAGGAGACAAATCTTTCTTTCAGTCTTCCTTTGGAGTTTGATAATGCTATGCTGAAGACGATTTGGGGGATTTAGAGATTTCAGCCTGTCTGGTTTAAATTACCACATTTAAGCACATAATAACAAAATATCCAAAGAAGTTGCAATAAAAGTCACATCAAAATTTAAAAAATAAATCAAAACATTGATTTCATAAAGAGTGAATAGAGAACATTGCAACACTGCATGAATATGTGTTTGTTCAAATTTTCCCAAGCCAAGAATCTGGCATTCTATGTGTTCCACAGAGCTTTTTAACTTGCCAGAGTTTTTTTTTCAACAAGTAAGTTTCCATCAAGGAATTTACCACCCAGCTTTAGTATAATTTTGGAGATAAATCATATTTTTTCTATTACTGGATAAAATGTGTCAGAATTTGGACTTGCCTCTAGCATTAAACTTGAAAATATCTCTGCATATATTTTACAGTCACACTCCCATTTCTATCTCTCTCCTTTTCAGAAGAGAGAAGAAGCAACTTACTGTAACCATTTACACCAGGACAGAGTGATGTCCCTATTGCTGTGGTCACTGTGAAGCTAGAGGAAGGACTGAGCCAAAGGTCCACTCCAATCCTGACTACATTTTAAGTGCTTCTTATCTTCCAGATTTTGAGAGAAACTGTGTGGCAGAAACCCCCATCACTTGCACTATAGATAACTACCAAATGTGGCCTATATCTTGTTTTTCTATTCTCTGTTCCTCTGAATGTGAACAAGAGTCACAGTCTTATCTCCAAAGTTGAGGATAAGAAATTGTAGGAGCAGCAGCTTAGCAGTAGGTATAGAAAAACTTAATATCTATGGAAAAGTAAATTAAATATGGCAGTACCACTTTATGACACTGAAACTGAATGCCATGGACTAAATTCCTCTCGCCTCCCAAACTGGATAGTTGTATCGAGATTGCTTGTTAGGACTGGTCCCTCCTTTTTGCTAACACCTGAACAAGGCCCCCAGTATGGGCTGAGAGCTGGGTTTTGCCCTGGCAAGGGCAAAACCACCCCAGGGACCACAATGACATGTCACCAACGTAGCTGGTCATCTTCCGGGCCCCAGGAACATTTCCTGCCACCACTTGATTTACTCATATGGATACAGTGATAGCAGCATCCAACAAGGAAGTGAGAATTTCAAACAGGCAAGAAGGCAGATAAGCAAAGGTTTTGACAAATTGTTCAGCAAGATGCAATAGCAAGCAAGCTCTGGAACCGTTAGACTGTTGCAGATGCACAGCCAAGTCATGACACAGGACAAATTTGTCACAAGTTGTTCACAAAAGGAAGTTTAGCTGAATTCATCCTATTTTGGTTTTCCCCCTGTTCAGCATATATTACATAGTTTTACATGCATACTTTAAATTATTCAGGAGTTACCTTTTTTTGCTTTAGAAAGATGTTCTTATACTTAGCTGCTCACTCATTTCACTACAATTCTCACCAGTGAAAAACTGTAGAGAATTTTTTAAAAGAAAACATTTCCAGTGCAAAGAGTTTTTTTGTATGTCAGAGCTTTTTACTCTGCCATGCCATCACTATTCATGATTTTAACCATGCACCTAATGAGATTGAGATTCACCTCACAAATTCTCCTCACAGCTGTCAAGCATTCCTTGCTCCTTTTCCTCGCTCATCTGAATTCTCCAAGCAGCACCATTCCTGCAGTGAAGTTCCCTCATGACATGCTGACTCTCTGATTGACAGGCAGCATACACACGCCAAGCAGAATGTCAAAGAACATGACATGATAAAACCAAACATAGCTTAATACAGTTATGATAATGCCAAACTACTTAAAATTCTCTGTACCTTTGACAGACTAGCCATGTACTGTATGTCTTTCAAAGCTATGCATCTGACTAGAAAAAGCTAGTTTCTCTGGCCCTTGAAGAACATAAATACCTTTTGCATTTTAGACCAGGTTTAAACTAAAGCTAAGTAGATTGATTTTTATGGATGAGAGCAAGATGTTAATTGTAATCTTTCAGACTTACAAGTTTGTATTTCATTGCATATCTATGTATGTTGTGGAAGCTACCCAACTTAAATAGCAGGGGTTTTAGAGCTTGTTAAATGGTGAAGACCAGACACATATACTCACATTTGAAATCTGAAAGATAAGGTTTTCTGTAGTCATATTTGAGGACAATAACTGGAGGAAAAAAACCATTCTTTTCTCTAAGATTATTCTTCAAAACTTGGTTGTAGAAGTATTTATTCCTCTCTTTCAAGCAAAGAAAAAGTAAGTAAAAGATGACTTTGGCAGGGAACACAAAACACTAAAAAAGAATAGTTAAGTAACAATTCCTAAATGACACAGAGACTAAAACTTATTCACTCAAGCAAAGGTATTTGTTTCCAAAGACAAGCATGCTGGGAAGATTTAGGGGTCATTTATAGCCACAGCTTTGAATGCTGCTATATAAATGGTTTTCCTACATAGAAAGCCATGGTGCATCACAAAGGACATGAATCTACAGCATGTTTGCTATTCCTGCCACTCTCTGTGGATGCACCTGGGTTGACATTATAGGGCCACAACCCTATTTAGCATCCTTATGGCCCAAAGATGCACCTAATGTGGAGGCAGGGGATCTTTCTCATTCCAAAGTGTCTGAAATCAAGGCTGTTCTGTAGCCTGTCACAGAGGTGTTTTGCAGGATGAAACTCCAGGTCTCTGGCAGTGTGCTATGAACACACCTCTGTGGTTTGGGAAGGCAAAGCTGCTGAGGGAACAATGGAGGTGCATGTGGTGGCAGCCAAACCCAATACTGACGTTGAGCATGGTGTCTTCTGTCTTCTGAGCCATACTCAAAAAACATCTCAGAAAGGGCCAACCATCACAGAACAAAACTTTTAGGGGTGCATGCATGGGGCATAACCAGTCTGAATGGTAGGGAGACCACTGCTTGAAGTAACATCCCATTTCTCTATTATTTAGCAACAGAGAAAGAGGTTGAGAATTCAAAAGTTCACTGCTCTTTGCAGAAAAAGTGAGGAAAAAAGCCACTTTCTGCTACCCATGCAAAACAGCAGCAGGAGCAACCAACTATCTGCACTTGACAAGGTTTGAGATTTAACTGCTTTTGCCTTTTAAAATAATCCATCATCAACTTCATTGCTGTCAACACCTGCTTTTATGCCAAAACTCCAATTACTCTTGCATCCTCTCTCTGCTTTCCTTTGAGGATCTGAGAAAGCATTGGTGTGCCCAAAGCTTTTTAAATCTTACTGGCTACATGAGCTAGTAATTAACTAAATTACCTCTGTCTACATTCTGCCTCTGGCTTTTGTCCATAGACTGTCATGGCTAGAGGAAATTATCAAGTCCAGCTAAGATTATGCTTTTTGCTTATGAACTCTCTTGCATTTTTAATAAATGCTGCATTTTGAGCTGTTGACAATAGAAAAACAGCACCTCTGAAACAAACGTTATTTTTAAAAAGCTAGAAACCTCATAGCCTACTACTTGAGGATTAATTCTTTGCCCAAAATCAGATTTTTTTCCCTTGGAAAGCTGAATACAGTAGTTTTCAATCAAGCCAAACTGAACTTCCTTATATCATTTAGCCAAATATACGCTTTCAGTTATGAGAGAGTTCACAGTTCCACTACTTTTTCTGTGATATCTCAGGAAATCTCCAAAATTCTGTCACCCAAGCTGCCTGTCAGAACAACATCGACTATGTGGGAGCACAGCCCTCATCTTCACTGTCTTCTCACAGCATCTCATCCAATGTGAAATCTGACCTAATCTGTCCCCAAAAGCAGCTGAGTAAGAGACTCTGTACAAGTTTCAGTAAACCATTAGAAGACTGTTTGAACATTGAGGCAAACCAAAAGGAGATTGTCTACTTGGGAATTCAAAATATAATTTTCTTGATATATAAAAACATTTGTTAATCTAAGTGTTTCTAGATGAAATACATCTGCTAAAAGAAATCCCATGCGTTTTCTAACTTGATGGGATTTCTTGGCTTGTTTTACTAAATATGACATTCCTAAGTATGACTTTTACCCTGAAAAAATCTACAGAATGAAAAGAGAACTAGTTTTTGTTGCTAGCATGGTATGAAAAATTGGCCACCCCAATACACAGCACTCTGCAGTTTTGCTTAGATATCATCCATCTCCCTGAGTTTATGGTAGGTTTCTCATTCCTCCCATCATACTCACTGATTACTGCTGCTTTTACCTGAGAAACATTTAGGATTCATCTTTACTCTTTACCATGCTGAGACAATTACTCAGAACACAGCAGTTTCCAGAGCTATTCCTTAATTACGCTCATTGCTAAAATAATGGTTTGATTTGATAAATATCTTTAATTTGAAACTTTCATGTCTCAATATCTGCACCACAAGTAAAATGCTGAAATCCCACTAACAGGATGGAACACATCTAACAATATACCTCTGCAATGAGGAGATTTTTTTTTTCCTTGTTCATTACTAAGCCTTAATTTCTCCTTTGGGTTCTGTTAATTCTCAGAGAAAGAAAAGCAAAATAATGCAGAGAGGTGCAATACACAGGCATGGTATGAAGTCACAAACTGTGGTTACCATAAAATAAATGGAAATTTTCAAGATGAAGTAAAATGATGGGGACAATGGGAGCATTTCTTACAGATTCATTGTAGAAATTGCAACCAGCATCCAGCTGAAGACCAAGTTCAGCATGAGGAAACTGCTCCCTAAAAGACCTAGCAAAGATTAAAGCAGATCAGCTAATACTAGCTGGAACAGGAGTATTTTGGCTTCAGCTGGGTTATTCTTGACTTGTGTCTTTAATGGGTATTGTTCATATTTGTTTTTTCTTGCAATCTGAGTTACGTAAATTGCTATGCAAGCACAAGATAATGTTTTCAAATAGGCTCATTGACACATTAATCTACAGCACTATAATCAGCCTGAAGATCAGATTTTTATTTTTTTCATTAAGCAGTGAATGTCAGCTCCTTTGGGCATACAAGGTGTCATCAACTTTATGCCAGCTTTGCTGACTCATATAAATATCTACACTTGTAAGCATTCATTTTCTTAGAGCTACAGCACATTATGTACTAAAGGAGATCAGAAGTAAGCAAAATCATCTGGAAAATACAGTCTAAATTTATATTGCTTCTGCTGAGAGGATTAATTTAGCTGTCTGGAGATAGAATATATATTAAGCCATTAATGTTTATAACTCTAGAGACACAAAATAACTCATTTTACACCACCTATCATTACCACACTTGTTTTGTTTGTATGTTCTCAAAATGTTCTTTTACCTGAGTGCTGAGAGTACCCTGAAATTATTAAGTACCACTATGTTCAAGAGCAAAAGCATTCTGTGGTTTGAATTTCTTGAACCTTTGAGAAAATTGGATGCTTTGTTTTTCAGTTGAACAGCACAGAGTGAAAACAAACAGCACCTTCCTTTACTAGGGATGTGTGCTCTTAGCTGCTTTGATGGCAAGGTATATAGATAGTATTATCTGAACTTATGCTACTCTTTCAAAGTCTCAGCTGCTGAAGTATCATTTCATAAAATCTGAGCGACTCCCTCATTTACTGAACAACACCCAAGGGCATCACAGGAGGACAATGCCACTTTTGCTGCAGTGTAACACTGGGGCAGAGAGTATGGGTCATTTTGGCAGCCCCTCTCTTCTTCCCAAGTCATGTGGGCAGCAAAGAAACATGGGAAGAGACAGAAAAACTGCATCATAGTGGAAGGATGAGGAAAAAAAATTGGATTCAGTCTTGGGGAGAGCTTTAAAATATTGAAATAGAATATTTTATAAAGAGAGTTATCCCTTGACAGATAATTATTCTATATCTTTGTCTTTGGAAATGGACATAGACAAAATCTACCTCTCTGTGGGAGAGAGGATAGCCTGAATTCCATGTAAATTGACAGATGACTGGGTTCAGCATGTATCTGTAGATTTATTGATGTGGTCTTATGATGTTTTCACTGCTTCTGAAGTCAATTTTCACTAAGTCTTGAAAGTAAAGCTTTTGAATTACATATTGTCTCCTTCTGCACAAAAGCTGAACAATGGTTCCAGCTAGTTAAGGACTGAAAACAAGGAGCTATTCAGCTCGCCCTGTCAGATGCAGAATAGGTCCTGATTTTATTTATCTTTTTTACTGCACTGTCTTCATTCATATTTATCATTTTGAAATATGTCAGAAAAACTTAAAACTTTTGCATTTAGGTGGTTCAGGGAAATAAATGGTAATGGAATTCTGAGGCATCTCTTTTTAAGGTCATCAGAACAAAATTGGTATGGGTGAGCCTTTATTCTTCACAGCTACAAAAATTAAGCTGACAGCCTCTATCTTTTACAAGTGGACTCCCTTCTGTGAGTATCAGTAGTGAACAGAAACATCTGGTAACTATGAACACTGTTTCACCTGAATACCAGCTTTTATGGTGTTATTTCAATAGTTCTTGATTGATAGTTCACTGTAATATTTTATATTTTCACAGCTTTATCATTATAATAGAATAAAAATATCTAGATTCTCACTGCCAAGAACATTTAAACTGACATTAATGCTGTTCTTTGCACACTTCTAATCATAAACTGACTAAGAGAGAAAACCAACATCTGTATGCCTTTATAAAAAACAGCTATTTTAGCAGAAAACAACTATCTATTAAACTGGTTAAATGCAATTTTAAATACTTTCTGAAGAAGTATTCTTAAGAATACACAAGTTCAGTAAACTTTCATAAAGTATGAGAAATCCATTTTAAATTTTAAGCAATAATTTCACTGCATCTGTACACCTGGCAAACTAAATTTGGCAAACTTTGCAGTTTTCTCATTTGAACTGCATCTTTAATATCAATCTATTCCAGTGTTTGTAAAACTATACAGTGAGGAAGATATTAGAACATTAGTATCCCAGTGTTTGCTCTGAAAGAAATCAACCCAGCCCTGGAAACTTTCCATCAGGAATTTGACAAAACACTATGCTGAATTCAGTGAATAACAGAAGTTACTCATTTGAAACTGAGGTGTTATGACCATGCTGTTACCAATCACACATTTGCTGGTCTAAATGAAGTGATGCCTTTTTCGTTGGTCCTAAAATTATGAGCCAGACACAGTTAGGGTGATAAAAAGGGGTTGCCTTTATAAAGATCCTTAGGTGCACAGTTCACCAGGTGGAAAACGCTGAAGATGCACACACAGCATAATGAGTATACAATTTTTATAGGTTTTGCAAATTAGCATATTTGACAAGAATCACCAACTAAAATTTTAATTGGTGAGGTAATTCCCCCTTGGTTCAAGCCCCTTCTAAATCTTTCCCCCTCAGATGGGAACTGAACTTTGTTTATAAGAATATATCTCAAAGAGCTGGTCTCAACCTTGGTTGACAGGAAAAACCAAGATAGGATAGGAGCCTCGGACCCCCAGCTTGGAACCCTTTGGAATGTGTTTTGTTTTTCTGCCTATCAGGTAGGGTAAGAAAAAGTACTGGAGCTAGCTTGAATACAATAATAGACTTACAAATATATGTGCAAAGAATACAGAGAATATATGAAAGAAAAAAGGCAAGAAATCAATTCGGCATCATAAGCAAGGACCAAAAGGAAATCTGAGTCACACAGAAAACAGAGCTTAAACTGCATTGCCTTCCAGTCTCAGATGTACAAGTAAGCAAGGGTGAATGGTGTCTTGAGGCCCAATACTACCCTACTGCTGTCTTATGACCTAAGTAAACCTTTTAAAAGTCAGATGACGTGCACTCAGCGTATATTTTTGTGACCACATTGAAAGTCTCCTTCTTAAGAAGAAACACACCTAGGAACCTGAGTGCCACAAACTCAGCTTTGTAATATTCTCAGCTGAGTTGTTTTGACATGTTACAGACCCAGGTAGAGCACCTGAGCAACCTGTTCAACACAGAAGCCTAAAAGATGGGGAGAAAAAGAAAAATTCTGATGCCCAGAATTTATGAATATTTTCATTCAGGCATGTGACAGAGGACCCCAACTGTTGGAAGTTCCAAGTCTCCACAGACAAGATAGCATTTTATCTGTGTAATGTGTCCCGTGCAATTTCTCAAACTGTAAGGGGTGAGGGAAGGAAAACTCTGCTTCCTCCTTCTTTAGGCTGAAAAGCCACATGGCAAACTATCAGATTATCACACCAACAAGCAGGAAAGTGGATACACAGTGAGTGAACTCCAATATAGAACCACCAGGGTACAAACTCCTGATTTAGGTTGCCAGGGAACAGCGCTGGCAGGAATGCAGCCAGAGCCCATAAATGCTCTGAGTGTTAGGCAATGACCGACCAAAGCTTTTAAAGGTCTAGCTGTGAGACTACAATGACCATTGTAGCACTCAAACGTTAAATCTCTGTTCATCCCTCATTAGATCTGTCACTGGTGGTGGGCCAAGGAAGAACTTTATGGACTCCAAATCCTGAAAAACTGTAATGTTGACTACCTGGATGAACAAGTTTGAATAATCTTTCACAGCCACAAGAAAATGCAGCATAGATGTGCCTATTTTTACTTCATACACTCATTTCATTGAGGGATATTATCCAATTTACAACAAAGTCTGCAAGTCAGGGACCATATCAGAGTAAAACGGACTAAATCAATCTAAGCTAACCTTAGGGATAAACTGAGTTCTCTCTGATTTATAACGGTACCTTCAAAGGATGGTTAGATGTCCACAGTATCTGTGTTAACCTCAAATACATATTATCTATAGGAAGTAGAACACTGTATATAAGTAATTTTGAAGGAAAAGAGAGAAGATTTCTCCAGGCAGTTTTCTGATGGTCAGTGAATTTTTTTCTGCCAGGATTACAGTCTTGCATTGGACTTTAAAAGAAAGTGGTCATTTTCATTAAAAAAAAAAAGTTCTTCTGATGGGGAAAATGTGTATAATGGGCAGGAGCTGACGACATAGGATTAAAAACAGAATTTTCCCATTATAAAAACCCTCATACTGTTGGCAAGATATGTCATGTTTTTCCTCTCCCTTCTGCTGAAGCATTAGACAAAGAGACTGCTGGAAGTAGAATAATGGACCTGAAGGACCAAAAACACAATCTGGTGAAGCAGATTGTGTTTTTGTATTCGGAGCTATTTAACAAACCACATTGTGAATGGAGTCTGCAAAATCAGTACCTTGATAACCTTTAAACAGGGTTTTATATTGGCCAGATGGACCATGGCAGAACCTAGTCAAGACTGGGGTCTCATTCAGCTAGGTAATCAAAAAACATGAGAAATTAGGGCTTGGAGGTGAAACAAACATTAAAATTACAGTGTGCTATTAAACAAAGTGTAGAAGCATCTGAACAAGCAGAGAGAAATTATCCCTACAACTTGAACTTCTGCCACCTATTGAGAAGCTTTTCCTCCAGAGCTCAGTCTCTAAGGCCCCTTCAGCGGGCTCTCAGTCCACAATTACAACACTCTAAAATTCTATGGGACACAAGAGATCGACAAAGCTTAGGTATTTGCTTAGCTGGCTATTGAGCACCCATCACAAAAAAAAATTTTCCTGCTTTCATACCCTTGCATCCTTCTTCACCACACATCTAAATCTGTTCTTCCAAGGCTTTTCTAGAGCAGGTTCCCGGAGCAGCCGGCCAGGTGCTCTGTTAGCCCTGGCCAACAACTTGCAGCTCCATTTCTAACTTGTTTGGTCTCCATTTGTTCAGATGGAGACGTTACTATGCTCCCTGCCTTGTTGCTTGCTATGGCCAACACATCTCAACAAAAAATATTAAGTAGAATGTCAGAAGGATTTACTGTTGCAAACATAAAAAAATCATCTTCATCATTATAAGATATGAATTGCATTTTGAACTAGAGTCAGAGGAAGAAACTTCAGCAATAAAAATTAACAATGTATCCGTTTATGGCCTTACAGTCCATTGCTTATTGAGTTAGCTCAGTTTCCTCTTTGATGGAATCATAAAGGCTTCAAGTGGAAAAACAATTTGAAAGACACATTTGTTTATGATCTTTCACTACTAAGAACCCATCTTTCAGAAAGAAGTGCGGTGCAGAAGACAAGCTGCCTTCACTCAGCAGGGTGTGCTGCGTGTACAGGAGTGCTGAGAAGAAACTCCTCAGAACAGGCACTTTTTCAAGGTGAAAGAAAATCCTTGTCAAATCCTGGCAGTGAAAGAAAATGAGAAGGTATGATTAATAGCATCATTAAAAGTAACAAAATAAACCATGAAAACTTAACAATCTAACATCATGCAGGGAGCCTATGAATATGAAGAATCCATTTAATTTATGTATGTTTTAGTGGTTTGCTACATTTCTAAAGGGTATGCAAATGTATTCCCCTTTTGACTGAGCAAAGTTTCCAACACCGGATTATACAAATATCCGCTATCTCCCTGTGCATTCCCACTGGTACGAATAACACATTCCATGGCTCTTTAAGAGTTGTCAGTCCCTTTTCCTTTTTCTTCACTGTAGGAGTGGTTAGGCATTGGAATAAGTTGCTCAGGGAAGTGGTGGAGTCACTGTCTCTGGAACTGTTCGAGAGGTGTCTGGATGTGGCACTTGGGGGTGTGGTTTAGGAGTGATTATGGTGGAACTAGGCTGACTGTTGGACAACATGACCTTGAAGATTTCTTCCAATCTTGATAATTCTGAGATTCTGTAAATTAAGTTGGGATCTTGGCTCCAGTTTGCACAAGTAAGCAATACTGATTTCAGCCACTTGAAAGAAATACACTTAGTATAAAGAAGAGAAAACCCACATAGAAAGCTTCTTTGCTTTGTTTAAATCAAGATGGTTCTTCTACTTTTTTCTTTTAGAAATGGCAACACGTGTTTACAAAGAAAATAAAAATAACCCTTTAAGTAATCAGTTTGTTCCCTGATCCAAACAATAGATAAAACCCCCTAAGAATGTTACCTTTTCCTGCTGGAACTTTGAACAGAACCATATTTTTATTATTAAATATTCATTTTGTATGGAGGAACCTGCTTAAATTGCAACTTATTAAAGAGATACAGACAGGACTCACTGGTACTTCTGCATTACATGATACACTAAGTTGGAAAAGGTGTCGTAAAGGATGCTCAGTTTATTGTTTTTATGACACAAAAGCAATAAATCTGGTTGAACGTAAATCCAAGAATATTCCAGAGAGCTACATAACTGTTAGATCAATGCAACTTTGTTCTGCAACTACAAGCAGAATTTCCAAATTTCTAGACAATACATTATATATCTCTAACCATACTCCTGCAAACACACATTCTTCTAGCTCTAACTCAGATCCATTTTCCCTCTCTATCATTCTTAATTTTAATTTCTTTTTATGTACACAATATAGGAAGGGACACAAAGCATTGTTTTATAAATTACCTCTGTCCAGGGAGAACACTTTCTAGTTTCACAGAATGGAGAAAGAGGTAGGTCCAGGCAATCAAATCAGTCAAATTGAGATCCCATTCTTCCCTTAAAATTCATTTCCTGACACACAAATTCCTGCCACTTATTACTCTCAACTGCCCAGGCACTCCTGTGTAGGGAATACTTGACAAAACATTGGCAGTACTACATGATGGATCTTCTGACTCAGGTAAGACCAGACAACCCACCAGCTCTCATTTAAATTTCACACATTTTTCATTTCCTCATTCTGGTAACATCACAGATTTCTCTTAGTACTAACTCATAAGTCACTTTTTTCTGCCATTGCACTGTCATGACCAATCTCACTTTCCTCTTCCTAAAACTCGTGTGCAATACTTTCTCTCCCCGTCACCCATTCTTTTTCATCTTTATTTTCTGCTGTTTTCTCCACTAATTCCCTGGAATTTATTGCTTCCTTTCAGCATCCTTTCTTCTCGTCCCTGAAATGACTGACATTACTAGAATTCATAAATGTGTATTTCACAATTCATGATAAAATAGAAAAAAAAAATCAAAAACAAACCTGAGATTTTAATAAAACAATCTCACAGTTACTGTTACAGAATAAAAAAGTTTAATTTCTACGATAGCATTGTCTTTATCCCTGAGGCTGTTTGCATTTTTGCTATCTATATGGTGGTTATTGAAGATGATCAGGTCATGTTGCACACTAGGTCATCAGACTGGGTAACTGGAAGCTCGTGTTTGACCAGAACAATGAAATAAGCATTTTAGCAACACAACTGGACATTTTTTAATACTTCAAATTATTGTCATAATGAAACTTCTTTTATCAGTTAGGTCTTGATGTAAATTAGCAATGACTAGCAGTTATGACTTAGAGCAATAAATAAACAAACAAAAAAACCCATATCTTGTCCCAACTAGAGGTTTATCTGATTGCCAGAATTAGGTATATAATCATAAGAGGCATGATTTCCTTGGGGTTTTGCTGCTGCTTTTATCTTTTTGCTATAAGAACTTTAGAAGAAAATATATCTTCTAACCATATAACCTTGGCTTGTGTTGTGCTGCATCTCAAAAGAATTTTACTAGAAAGGCTGGCATATTTTTTAATCTACAAACTATCCTCACACCCCTTAGGTTAACCAGCTACAGTGTTTCTGTCATGTACCATGTTGTCTGTTTATCTCTAAATTTTTGAAAGTACATAATTTTATAGATAAATATATCTTAAACATACCTTGCAAAAGCTGATAGCAAACTGCTGATAGGGAGGTCAGTTATCCCAGCATTTTCGTACACCCTGTACTCCTGTAAAGGTCAGTTTCCTCTCGGTTTGAAAACTCAAAGGCTGCTAGAAGGCACAGTATATACAATCATAGAATCATGGAATGGTTATGGTTGGAGGGAATATATAAACTGAATGCTAATGAGACACAGAGCATTGTATTCTGGCACAGAAGATTTATATCATTTTTTCTCTTAGTACAAGCTTAACTGGCTATTTTAAGACCCCAAGACAAAAATTAATAGTTCATGTTTTTCCTTATCAAATCCATCCTGTGAGACTACACAAGATAATTAGACATACAAGAGGATTTCAGAAAAAATTAAAGAAATTTATGTCAGGGCTGGCAGGCTTAAAAATTAAGCACACCTGCTTGGTTGTTGTAAGCAATTGTGTTTCCTTGCCCCACTAGTCTGCCTACTAGCAACATTCTTTGTAAAACAGTGAAGTGCAGAAACATTGTGAATATTTTGTCAGTGCCTCTCTGCCTTTAAAATTTATAAAAGGTGGCTGTAATTATAAATCCTTACAGTATTAATTTTGTTAGGGTATTATTTAAATAACTGACTCCTTATACATAACTTGAAAATTAAGCTTTTAATTTAAATCTTGTGAATCAGTCTTTTGTGACAGGTTGGGTATACAGGCTGTCTTTCGTGGGGTTTTCCACAGCCTGGCTCCAGGACACATCAACTCAACTTCTGCTGAATTGAATGGGAATCGATTCATCCAATTCCCATGACAGTGAGTTTCGCTATATGTGAATCAACAAATACAGGTAACCAGGGTGACCACCAAACCACAGCTGAAATGCAAAGAGTAGATTTGTTTCATTGCCTCACTAACAGTGCCAGGTGACAGAGACACACGGGGACACAGGCTCCGTTAGGTTTAGCTAATCCTAGCAAAAAGCTAAAGCAAAATCTAAAGCAGAAAGTGGACACTAATGAGCACTAGATTCCAGTATACCCTTTCCTGAGAAAGTAAGCTGCATAGCAATCACAGAACCCTGCTCATTACTAATTAACTACTAACAGATCTAGATTCAGTCTAGCACATCCCAATCAAACCTGTCATTTTCTCAAACCCTTCACAACCCACACTGGCCGCCAAAAAGGACTGTTGTTGTTTAACCCCGGCCAGCAACCAAGGCCCACACAGCCACTCAACCCCTCCCCCACAGCAGAAGTGGGGAGAGAATCAGAAAGGTAAAAGCTAAAAATGCATGGGTTGAGATGAAGATAGTTTAACAGGGAAAGCAAAAGCTGTGCACCCAAGCAAAGCAAAGCAAGGACTTCATTCACTGCTTCCCACGGGCAGGCAAGAGTTCAGCCATCTCCAGCAGAGTAGGGCCGCATCCGTGGAATGGTCACCTGGGAAGACAAATACCGTTGCTGCAAACGTTTCCCCCTTCCCCCTTCTTCCCTCCACTTTATATACTGAGCATGATGCCACATGGTTTGGAACATCCCTTTGGTCAGTTGGGGTCACCTGTCCTGGCTGTGTCTCCTCCCAACCTCCCATGCACCCCCAACTTCCTTGCCAGCGTGGCATTTTGAGCAGCAGAAGGGGCCTTTGCTCTGTGCAAGCCCTGCTCAGCAATAACAAAAGAATCTCTATATTATCAGCCCTGTGTTCCACACAAATCCAAAACACAGCCCCACACCAGTCACGGTGAAGATTAGCTCTATCCCAGCTGAAACCAGCACAAGCTAGTAGTCCATGAGCGCCATAAATATACTGCTTTAGCCTCTGAAACAAAAAAGCTATTAATAGTTCTCCTGCAGTTAAAGCTTTAGTTAATGTTTTGTAACAAATATTTAGACAGCTTCAGCCTGTTCCCTGACAGAATAGGATACACCAATAATGCCACACCCTGGTGGTGGAAAGTACTGCCTTGGCTGGATGAAAGCAACTGATCCTTTGTCAAACTATCCCAAAGCAAATGAATTCACCAGTCCTCTGCCCAAACCTGCAGAAAGGGGGTGACACAGTGTTTGCCAGATAGAGACCTGTGTCTTCTGATCTTACTTCAAAAGTACTGTCATAAGTATCTTGATGCCATTCTTCTGAGTAATACCTGAACTGTCCTGGTTTAGCCATCCCAACCAGACTTCCTGGTCAGGCAGCACAGCTGGCTCTCCTCTGGGACAGGAGAAATGGGTTTCTCCTCCCTAGGCCCAGCATGAGCACCTCACATCCCACAGGAGATGCAGTGCTTAGGATGTGCAGAAGGTGCTCCATCAGGCCTCTCCCAAGGCTGCATCAACCCCCTGAGGAGAAGACATGCAACAGATGCGGGGCTCTAAATGGATTTGTTTATTGATCTGACTCCAAAATAAAATATAGGCAGAAGAAATTCGTCTGTACATAATACTACAGAGTGAGACAAACTTCTCCCTGCATGTTAGGAGATCTGCTTCCTCCTGTAAAGAAACCCTCTGTTTTAAACCAAATCACAAGGCTTTGTTTTAAACTACTGCAAAGTCTATGTTGATTTCACCGAGGTAACACCCAATCTGTATTCAACCAGCTGTTTCCACACCTTATACTTACCCCTAACTCTTTAGCACCTATGTATAGAGATTTGGTTTTCATACTTTAACTCTTGTAATGGCCCATTTGTGGAAGGAACACAGTTTATCAGCATCATATTGCCTGTTAAAGAAAGCTCAGGTTCTGAACACATCTATCTATCTGTTTGACACAAACTGCTAAATGCCATTTTCAACCGTATAAGATGTCTGTATCAACCCCTGGTATAGATTTATCAGGTGCTGGCTAAAGGAAGTCAACAATTAAAGCTGTCAGAAAAAATACATTTGAAATCCATAAAATTCTAAATTCACCATCAGACAATAGGCAAATACATAATTGAAGAACACATCTCATTGCCTTTAAAGACATTGATGACTTCCAAATGGAGGAAATTTGTGTCACTTTTAAAGCACAGAGCATTATTGTGCTAACAGCCCATTAAATCACATCATCATCATTTGTATCACTGCAGCAAGAAGCATAAATGTACCTTAAATATAAAAGCTGTATTGTAAAACTTGCATTTGACAGGCTATAAACCTTCTTTTTGGTATTTCTTTCTTCATTGGTAGGTGAACTATGGAGGTTTGGTTGGAAAACGTTGCACTAACCAAATGGTCACATGAGGTTTCCATATGAGGTTTTTAGAGCACTCTCAAATTTCTGTGGTATTGAAACACAACAGCTCTAACATTAGTAAATGAAAGGCAAGAACTTACACACATTAATTTTGGCTCCCTTCTATACAGATTTGAAGGTCCATCCAACAGCAAAAAAAAAAGCTAAAAACACCTGCTCTCTGGCCAGCACCACAATTTCTGGCCTTTACCACTTCTGGTTTCCACTGGTAGGTGAAAGCTGTTAATCTATAGCTTTCCCCAGTGCTGTGGGAAGTTTGTAAGAGGAGGATAAATGAGCATTTCTCAGAATAAATCTGAGTGCTAAATGAGCTTCAGCATGCACACTATGTAGATGACTTCTCCGAGCCCCTTCTGGGGCTATTTTCTGTAATCTGCAGTTGTTTCAGGCTGTTACCTTACAGATTTAGCTTAGTGCTGCAAAAGCTCCTCACATCATCCCACGGTCTTTTAATGCCAGCTTTTGTAATGGAAAAAAAATCTATCACATAAGTTGGTTACAAAAAAATTGATTCAGCTGAAACCTTCAAAACCACTAAGAAATCTTGGAATATTGTGTTCAAAAGAATACCCTCCATCATGCCCATGCTTTAGGTGAGGTTTTGATGTAATGATGTGTATGTAGCTAATAGAAAGAGTGGGGAAAACATCAGTTTTAAAATACTCACACCAAAGCATTGAAGTACTTCTGAAAAAGCTGCTTAAAATTTTCTTTATCAGGAAGAACCAACCGAATCTTGCCCTGATTCAGAGAGATATAGCAAGACCTAACTTTACAGACTGTATCAAAGCTGATTTCACAGGATTAGCCTGGGTTGTACTTCAGACACAATGCTGATGTCCCTCTGGACAGATTATTTGTCACAATATATTACAGCTGATTCACGAGTACTGAACGCTAAGGATCCTGCAAAGCTATTAATGATAGCTATGACTCCTAGTTTACCATCTAAACTCTGCAAGCATGTAATTCATTTCAGGAAGGTGAGAAAGCTATTAAAAAGTAGCATAATGTGACTCATTCTGTCAGGCTGTATAAATAGTGTAGGAGAATCAGAGTTTGTCAGCATCTCTCCTGGCTTTGGATGTCTCTGAAGGGTAGTTCACTTCCCCTCTAGATTGGGTGGGTGTCCTGCTTCCTGTTCTTTATTTACCTATAAGAGAAAACTTGATTACCTGTAAGAGAAACTACCTGTTATGTTAGTGATAGAAAGTTCTGGTTCTTTCAACCAGTATTTTACCATTTCATGGCAAACAGACCTAAATTGAAAGCTGTTTCATTACTAGAAAACCCCACACCTGACTCGTCTGCTAAGGGTTTAGTCAAAGCAAGGAGGAGTAAATCCCTTATATAATACTAGGAATTAATGATTTACCCAACTTCTGGTGTATGTAAGCTTTTATGTGACATTTGCTCTGAAACTGCAGTCTATTCAGATTACAATTAAACATAGAAAAGCTGCCTTTGTAATGCGTGCAGAAGTGGATTATAGATCTCCTGCTGGTGTTTACAAGACTGCTTAACAGTCCCAAACTGTTTGAACTTCCCTTCCTATCCTTTGTCATACACTGTGGCCCAGACTGCACTTCTCACTGGGAAGCATCCCTCACAACACTTTTGTCTTCTGGATTAGTCTGCATTTCTGGGCAAGTAGAAAACCATGACTAACTAGGCTCTGAACACAGTAACATTAAATCACAGTTTCAGTTTCCATTAGAGAAAACATTTCGAGCCTGTAAGAAGGCAGAGAAAAATATTGAATATGTGAGTCAAGGGTAATAAATACCTATGTGATCCTTCCTGAAATGATAATTTTCATGTGAACTCTAAAGTTCAGTGTTGTCACAAGGAGTAACAAAGATATATGGAAGGGTGAATCCCTGTAGGAGCCTCTTTTGCCTTAAGCCTGGCCAAAGGCTTAATCTACAAATTGCCCCATTCCCATGCAGTCTTCTAAATTCTGAGTTCATAACTCCTACTAAGTTGTTCAAAATCTTGTCAATGGATCACAGAAATAGTAAAAAATTAGTGCATATAGGCTTCCATTGTGTCCCATACTCCTTAGCCGTAAATCAGCCCCAGGCAGTCCTCCCCCATTCAGAGATCACAGAAAGATAAATTTCCCTTCCCATTTTAAATAGGCTTTGTCAGTTCTTAGAGAATACCTACAGTAGTCAGACAGAAGGAGAAGAAATTATGAAAGATGATAACATTCTGTCATAAAATGTGTGAAATTAAATTTAAATTAATTTTAGTATATTCATTACAGGTAAGAAATAATTATTTCCAGCAGTTAAAAAGTTCTTCAATATTTCAGACACAATAGTTATTAAATCTTTTCAGAAATTACCAGTAGACTTTTGAAGCTATAATATAAGGGGCCTTTACCTTAGAAAGTATATTCAGTCTGAAATAGAACCTGTAAATGGATTTTTCTTATCATCGTTGAAGAAGTGTAAACTTAATCTAGTTTCTGGTTCTTTATCTCAATTCTTTTTTAATTGACATTCTGCTTAAGCTAATGAAAAACCACCCTCTCTAAAGTCACTGCAGTTACTACCTTATTCTGGCCTTGTCAAGAATGACTGACAGAAAGGTGAAGCTTAAACACTGATAGTTTGAAATCTTCCTGTTAATCCAAAGTCACTAAAATCTTAGAACTCTTCAGACTGAACATATAGCTATTATTCTTTGTAACTAACTTCAAGAGGATTTGAAATACTAGATAACATGAGTCAGTAAGACCTTGGTACACTCTTAAAGCTCCACTGTAAAAGACCCATTGGTTTATTAGATATTGTGATTTATTCCAGAAAATGCTTTCAAAGAAGGATCAGAAAAAAAAAAAAAAAAAGTTCTATATTTGAAGCATGATCTTTCCTACCTTCCTGTAATTCAAGCTGCCAGTTTCTCTTGAATAAAGCTGTTAGTCAGAGCCCAGACCCAGCAGATGAAACCCTGACGGAAAGGAAGTGATACTGAGTCAAGCAAACCCAACCTACAGTAGGTCTCTCTCAATTCCCATAACCTATGCCAAATGTACTTTTCCTGGACAGAGATGCAACTTGGTGACACAAGGTATTGTATCTGTCAGAAGCACATCATTTAGTGTATGTACCACATTATTACTGCACAAGAGAATTGGGTTGGAGGAATATTTTCCAGTGCAACAGGCTGAGGTAGAAAGAAGAGTGATCCCTTCTAATGATAGCCAAGGGGTTTGTTGGAGGAAAGAAATACTTCTATTTTTCAAAATTTTAGGGCAAAAAGTAAGTAAAAAACCTTGGTTGAAATTTCTATACTAAGCTTTTAATTTGGGAAAAAAGGTATGTTTTGTGTTATGATGTGGCCATTCTTTAACCAACCCTGTTCATCATTTAACTCAATATGTTCAACATCATTAAAAAATTAAATACTAGCGGAGCAGAAGATTAACATTTTTATTTTCCTCAAAGTTCTTGGAGTGTTTACATGCATTTATGTTTTCTATATTAATATTTTGCTTTTCAAGCCATCCTGGGGGCTTTTTTACTGTAATCATTTGAGCTACAACTATCAATGTACTTCTTGGAAAACAGGGCTGTAATTCATTCTCGTCAGAAACAGATGGCTGAGAAAATGAAAGCAAAACCAGAATGAAAGACAAGGCCACCTGGATCCATCAAGATGATGAGAAAAGCCTGTGAACCTAATGCCAGTGGTACCTGGAGCCAACACAAGTTGGCTTTCAAAACAAGAGCTAGGAATCAGTCAATAATAAAGATAGAAAAATAAAAATATAAGAAAACCCCTATGAAGCTGTAGGAGAAGCAGTAAACAGTCCTGAGAATTTTAGACAATCTACAAAACCACATTAATTCACTGGGAAATTGGCTGATCAGGACTCGTTACCGTTTCTATTTCTGCTTACAGATATGACATGCAGCATGATGCTGAGGGGAATATATGCAGAGCAACCCAGAGACTTGAGCCCCTGTGCTGCACTTAGCAAAACTCACAAGGATGCCCATATTTCACAAGCAAACTGTAACTCTGTGAGACTTAAAGGTACAGTACTTTTGAAAGATGTGGAGGTACAATCATAAAGTACAATATTAATTATGGTGAAACAAATGCCTTGCTCAAATAGCAGTGCTAGTAACGGGTTGCAGTAGCAGTTATCTGCAACCGCAGCCACTTTGAGCTTTTGGGTTTTATTTAAAAAGCTTAATTGGAATTTTTATTACTCCCAATTAAGCTTTTTAATTAAAAAGAAAATTAAAAGAGGCTGGAGGCAAGTATTGCTGAAACTCATATCTACATAGACTCTGAAGGAGAAAAAAGGCGTTTTGTAAAATTGCAACTGTCAGCCAGATGCAGCTTTCAGTTTCAGCTTACTGCTGATCCCATTTACCTAGCCAGTGGCATGCTGCAAATGCAGATACACACGTCTGCTTGGAAAAACAGGCTTTCAGCTTTAAATAGCACTATAAGACTATAAATCCTGTTTCATTCCTGCAAAGGACAGATCACATGAGTGAAAAATACAACCTACTGTCCCATCTCCACTTTTTTTATTCCAGTAGCAATTTGAGTCGGGTAGATATTTTCCTTTTCTGAGATCAGGGTAGATTCACCACAAAATGAATTTAATGACATTCCAGCAGACATGGGATTACCCTCAAATTTCTCTCCAGACTTCTACATGTATAAACAGAACTGAGAACATGTTCATAAAACAGGGGCCTGCCTGACCCTTCTTATAGAACCAAACCAATATTTTAGACCCCAAATTTTCCTTCAAACTCAGTTTATCCATGTGGTCTTTAACATTTTATATGGTTTAAAGAAGGAGTGAGAACTATTATGGAGACATCTGCAATAATCAGCTGTCAAAGCAGAGACTGGGAAACATTCTCATATCCCAACAAATGAAATTTTTTTAGATAATTAATATCTTGGACCAAATATTAAAAAAAATAGTATCATTCATTCTTGTCCATTAAATTTACCAGGATTTGGAAGCAAAGATACTTCATATTTAGTTCTATTTGAGGTTTTTTCAGAGAGTAAGGTAGTATTCTATCTTGTTGGATTAGCCCTTGGAATTCACTCTATTGTTCCCAGAGAACATCTGATAAAAATATTTTCTAAATATAGCCAGTGACAAAGAATTTATTTTTACTTTAATATATATTATTAAAGCGCAATAGTTAGACAGTATGTTGTTGGTGAAATAATTCTTAAAGTTTAAGTTTAGATATGCTGTTTCCCAGATATGAGAATCTCAACAGAGCTGGTTCTTACCCCACATTTGCTTCAAGTAAAAATGTTAAACTGTAAATTACTCTTCGAGAATAGATGTGTTTTACATAGGGCTTAGAGGACAAAGTCATAGAGGGGAGTGAAGATTAGTATTGTATTTTTTTTTTTTTAAAAAACATGGTTAAAGAGCGGAAAGTGAAGAGATTACCCAACCAACAAGCTGAAACGTTTCTCTCAAGAGAAAGAGGCATTTAATTCCATGGGAAATTAAGGATTCAAGAAAGATTGATTTCCTCATTGTTATTGTAGATAAAGTTGTGCTTTGAGCAAAGACTAGAGGGTGAAGTGCATGGGTAAACATGTACTGTTTTTCTTAGAATGACATAAAACAAAGATTGAGGGATCTTCACCAGTTTAGATACAGTCCAGACAGTGTTTTGATATTTTTTAATAGAAATTATAAATCATGCTGGATAACTCTTGAAACAGATAATAGAATCATCTAATTACATCAGTCTAAGAACTTCTGTGTTTTCTGTGTTGTCTTTCCATCTCTTCAACATTTAATTCAGAATATTTGTGCTCGTTTGTACATCAAGATCATTACCACACAGCTTACTAAGGGAATATCCTTCACAGATATTAGTAGTCTGAGGACCAGAGATTAAATTATAATGCAGTTTTAAAAATATGAGGGCAAATCTTATTCACATTAGAGCCCAAAGATTAACACCATATAACACAGGCATGAAAAGCTTTGTACTGAAATATACTACTTTTTTTTTCTTTCTCTCTTTGACTTCTTAAGCCAAAATGTCTCTGGACTGTCAACACAAAGGGTTTCTTCTAGCCGGTGAACAGCCATGTTAGAAAAGGCACAACCTGTACGTCCCACACTATGAATTATAGATGTGGTGAATTTTGTAGGCTTCTTCCCCCAAGGTCCCCGAGGAAGCCGTGAGAGAAAGCAACCACCTCTAAGCATGGTTCTCCTCTCTCTCTTGCTCACACACATAGCGTCCAAAGGAAAGAAAAGGGGGGAGCTTTGGCCCCGCCTCCCAAGCACAAATTAGTATAGATGATGAGTAGGATAAGAGAAAAAGAGCTCTGCTGCTGGTCTGCACCAGGGATAGTCATCTAAACTGACTGACCCAGGAGCTTTACAGTTGTAATACTGACTATAACTCAGGAGAGAATATGATATTGCAATTTACATTAAATGATCTAACTATGATTCCAAACTACGTTAAAATGTCAGTCATTTTATAGATCCTAATCTTTTAAAAAAGAGGCCAACACATACCATTGTTTCTCCATTATTCAGTGCTTCATTAAAAAGATTTTTTAAAAAACCTGCTGGCAATATTGCAAATTCACTTAATCAGATTCATTGTTGAGCCCTAGGACATTTTTCCATATTTATGAATATGTATTTTATGTATTTTCTCATAAATATGTCTCTTAGATATAGACTGATAAAATCTAAATATTAATTATTAAATAATTTTTAGCAAGGATTACAATGGGTGTTTCCATATATAAATCAGGTTATGGTGGGGTTTGTAATTTTTTTTGCAAAACTTAATTACCCAGAATCTGCTGTGGTCATACTGATAAGATGGGGACAAAGGTTTCAAGGCCCTTTTCATTTGTTTTAAATGGATTATGTCATCTGATACATACTAGAAAATGTCTTTAGCAAGTGAGAAACCGAGGCAAATAAATCAGGTATAAATCTAAATTACTGGCTTTAATGTAAGAACTACATTATGTTCTCTGAGAGACTTGGTAAAATTTCTTAAGTTAGCTCTCCTGAGGGGTGTGATATCAGCTGTGGGTGCACTACCAGCACAGCTCCAGCACCACTCAGGAGTGGCTGGATGGGTGCTCACTTCTCCAGCCAAAGGAGCTTGGCTCTGATCTACGTGACTTTGGATAACATTCAGGATGTGTCCTCAATACAGTGTGGGGAGAGAGGAAAAAAAAAAAAAACCCAAACCAAAACCACGTTATTTAAATGAGCCTACATTTTTCCTTTCTTCTTACTAGGCTGGCTATAAATCTCTGCCTTACTTAATCTTTCCATCAGTCAATCTCAGCCAGGGAATCAGGGCACTTAAGAGCTGCTTGGTTCCGAGCAATTACCTGAACAAAAGACTGTCTGGGACTGGACTAACTATTGGCTCATCTTTATTCAGCAGCACTTTCAGATCATGAAAGGAGACACCTGGAAAATGCAAGGGAGGAGGCACAAGAAACAGGACAAATTGAAAGAGAAAAAATATACTGTAAATGTACACCATAAGAGAAAAAGGTAGAGATGTGTATTTGTTGCTAGACCAAAGCAAAGATTTAGGTGAGAATATAGTAGCTGTAAAAAAAAAAAAAAATAAGAAGCCTTCTCTGCTTCAGTACTAAATTTTTGCTAAAAATAAGACAGTGAACATTTCAACCACAAATAACCAAAGACTCTTTTGGACTATCTGAAATCCAGAATTAACTGCTATTGCAAATCATGATGGGAGCTTAATCTTTGGTCTCTCACATAGCTCTGCTGATCAACAAGCTGTTTATTAAACTGCCAAATTTTTCCCCCTCCACCACCTTGGAAAGCCTCTGACTCACCCTGATGTGATGTGGAAAATATTCTAAGATAAACTCAGAAAATTTTGTGTGATAAGAAAATTCACTCTAGTTGAAGCTGAGCTCTGAGACAAACTGCATGTACACATACTGAGTTTACTGCTCCACTAAGGAAAACTCCACTGGGCAGTGACTTTGTTTTAAATGTTTTTGTAAGGATTGCAAAGACAATGATTTTTACCAATATTCTCAGGTGGAAACTTTTTAAAGTGGAAACTTTTTCACTTCCTTATATGACTATAAACAATTTCATGCAGCAATGAACTTAAGGAAACCTTTTATGCAAAGATTCATAAAATTTACCATTAGATCACCTAATCTAAATATTTAGATAACCCATAGATGCTGTTCCAATTATGCTGACCTTTAACTTCATCTCTCTCCTGCATTTTTCTTTGGGTTGAATCACTTTTTATTACTTTCAGAACTATATTCAAAGCTCCTAAGTTTGTTAGTGGTCTCAAGATGGGCAGTAACTGGAAGCCTTAAGCACGGCCTCAGCCTCTAGCCCAGTTGAAGATGGAGCCAGAGCTCATACTCCTTCTCCAGTAGCACATGGTCTGCCCAGAAGGAGATTTGCAATGGGTGTCTCAGAAGTTACAACCACGCAAACATTAATTGCCAGCTTTTTGGACTCATTCGTGTAACACCTTTGCTAAAGTTGACCTTGTACTAAAAAGCAAGAGCTTTCACTCCTTCCACATAGCTTGAGGCTGGCTTTCTGTTCTGAGGATTAAGACCCTTACACAAAACCAATCTCCACCTCTCTTGGTCTTGTAACTCTCTGATGATGCCACCTAAATAGATTTTAACTCTACGGAACTCCAAACGTCCAAAAAGCAGCTGAGTTCCACAAAAGTGAGGCAGTATGCAGGGTTGGATGTTATCAGCCCAGTGAGTGAAATAAAACTACTCTGCAGTTGGAATGTCTGTCAAAGCAGCAGTGGTGCCACCTGTGAACTCCTGGCACTTACAACAAATGTTTCATGCATACATGTGTATCATTGCACAACATGCAAAGAGGTCAAAATTCTTTAAGATAAACAAAGCCAGGCTCCTAGTAATAATATTTTTTTTAATGCTATAAAACTATAATAAATAATAGCCATAAGAAAAGGAAGAGCAACTGTGGTGACCCACAGCCCTTCTCATAGTACATGGTATGAAGTGTCTCTCTGTATTTAAAATCTTTCATCATTTTCTCCATCTGTGGGGCCTGGACATTGTGTTAGCAGTCCCCATACAGCTTTGGAAACTTGGAGCAGGGTGGAGGCTGCACAGTCCTCTCATGTTGTTTTGAAAGTATGTCTGTCTATAAAATGAATAAATACTTGCTGAAAGCTAAAAATACTTCTGCTGGCTGTGGAGTTACTTTGATACTGGTCTTAAAGTCTCCTTAATTGAGGAGGCCACAAGTGGACCAGAACTGCCTATAGCTCTCAGCCGACATGTATGCCCATTAGCATGGAGGGTGTTTACTTATCTCTTTATAGCATTATGGCACTTTCTAATGCAGTTTAAACGTCTGCTCTTCACAGTTATATGCACGTTGCCTTTTCTGACTTCCTTTTAATTTTTCACAAAAATTAAACTATGAAGTGTCTATGCAGATCCACTGATACTTTGAGTACTTGGGTTTGCATTTCAAAAACCCTGATTTACTAGGAAAAAGTGACACAGAACAAGAAGTAGGAAAATCATTCTTCTTGTTATAGCAGGTGAATATCACCAGAGGCAGGGCAGACTACTGCAGCACCTTAATCACAGCAAAACAACAAGGGGCCTGTATTCTCAGTAACAGAAGGAATAGGCAGTGCAGGCATGCAATGAGCTTTGTTCAGTGCCATGAACAATTTAGCATATTCAGGATTTGGAGGATTCTAGCACAGGCTGAGGTTGCAAAGAAAAGAGAACCTTCAGAACCACTCTTTCTCTTTATTCATTCTGTAAAATCTAAGAGATGATGATTTCCTATGGGTCAGACACTGAAATAACTGGAAATGTAAGCATAACCCTCCACTCCCACCCAACCCCACAAAATTATAGATCTGTACCAGTTGTGGCATATTGCAGGGCAAAAATATGTCAGTCAGGAAATCTGTGCTAGATTCACCCCTGCTGGAACAGAAGGTTGCAAATAATTTGAATAATTGCTACAGAGAGCAGGTGGTAGAAATAGTCCACTAGAAAAGTTTCAAATACAGTTTAAGTCAGCAAGGGAAGTGAGAAAAGTAGAGAAAAAGTTCAAAGAAAATATGACATAATATTAAAAAAAAATTAAAATTAAAATATAATTATAGTTATAATAATTAATGGAGAAAATTGTGCCAAAATTGCTATTTGAGGCTATTGCACTCTAATGGATGCCACCAGACAAAAGCACTCTGGTTTGCATCACCACCATCTCTGAGAGTACCACTACAGCTAGATGCCATCAGTCTGGTGTCACATTATGCTGTTTCTGGCTTTGGCCAGAGCACTGAATCAAATGGATCTCCTGAATTTCCCAGCTCTTTTCTGCTTCCCACATCATTATCGGATGCTTGGGTGCCACTCAAGGATGAGAAATGCTCCTCCTTGAAATGCAGTAACCTCCTCATCCAGTGCCTTGCCCCAGAGAACAGACCCATGAAACTCAGGGTTGAACTAAGTCGCTCATCTTTACACCCCTCTTTTTCCAACGGCAAAAACTGCAGGAAGGTGTGCCCTGCAATGCCTGGGAACTCAAGACAGATCACAACAGCAGAAATGGGTCACAGAATCAGTGCTACAATATAATAAATCACTGAAGATGCAGTTCTGCTGTGGAACTTTGCTGTTATAAAATCAGGGAGATTGAGTGAACCTTGCTGAATGCCCTTCCTCAATGCTGTCATGAACGTTCATCATATTTGTCAGATTAATAAATTGTAGTAAGAGAGCAGAAGAACACACGTTTGAGAAGGACACCATAAATATATTTTGATACAGGTGATAAAAACACACTGCAGGATGAAGAGAAACTTGGTTAAATTCTTTATAGACTACTGATGATTAATTTGAACTTCTTTCCACTGCTTTAAAAGCAAACATGAAAAAGAGATACATAGTTTAGTCAATTCATTAATCACCACATATAAGCTTGGGGAAAAAAAGCACAAATCAAATGCAAATGTGGGAAAAGAAGTTACCACTGGCTAAAATATGTGACTTTGCAAAAGTAAAAGTCAACAAACAAAGCTTTGTACAAAAAAATAAAAGGAAAGACAAAAAATTATACAAACCTCAAAATCTGGGATTCACTATCCTAAATATAGTATAATGTAAAACTCTGTTTAAAATAACTCACTACAATTTACATTGCAGCCTGTGTTAGATACTTTAAAGTCAATAATGGGAACATGCATTTGTAGAAAAAAATAAAAATTAATTAATCAAAAATCAAAATAAATCAGAAATGTTAACACCTACAGCAGAAAGCATTTGAACCTTCTACTTATATTTGCAAAATTTAAGTCAAACTCCTATCTTTTCATCCAGACATGCAAATTACAACATTTATAATAGCAAATCTGCCTTATTTGCATTTGTTTCTCTTTGGAAATAATAACCTTGTGGACTTTGCATTTGTGTACAGAAATGATATTGCACAAGGCACATTTTAGAGACTTCGCACTACCAGAGCCATGTGTATCCATTGCCATGGTTCATACTCACAGCTGCTGTTTGCCTTACAAAGGTTTCTAAAATCTACAGACAAAAAACCAGCAGAAACAATACAGGCTAAAAAAAAATCCAAGGTTTTTCTGGATTTCCTTAAGCACTGAAGAAGGCTTAGAGAAGATCAAGCACTTCAAATGTTGCAACCTGTTTCACATTTCTAATCAAATCAAACATGAACAGAATAAAATTACATGAAGAGTAATGAAGTCTATGACAATGATTTTTAGATTTCAGTAAGTGGTCTGCTTCAGCTTCTCTAGTTTTTCTTTTTTAAATATCACTATTAACTGCAAAAGTAGCTTAATTAAGAAAAGAAAAATTCTGTGAGGAAAAAAATTGATGGTGTTTAAAGATGAAGATACTCTTATTACAAAGAAAATGCCTTGCAGAATGTTCTAAATGTACTGAAAACATAAGTATAAGCCCCAAGTCAATGGTCAAGGGGACATCCGAATATCAAATACTGCGGTAACAAGGCTGGAAAACGTAGCCAGTGTTCGAATTTGTAGTGAAACAGCTGGACTGATTTGGCAGCTAAGAGCCCACCAGAATCAGCCAGAAGGTTACCAGGAGGAAAAACACCTCTGCTACTCCTATGCAGAAAGAAGCTATAGTCTGGCTGGAAGGTATTTTACAGCCTTCCCCTTACACCAACGATTCTGTACGTAGGACAAACAAAGGCAGAACAGATGACGAACGGAACAAGGGAGGAAAGCAGGACCACAAACGCCCCTTTCCGACCACGACGAGCAGCGGCACTGGCCGGCGCCGACACTGCTGCGCCGGGGACGGTGCCGGCGCTGCGGACGGGCCGTGCCGCTGCCGCGCTCTCCAGGCCGCGCACCGCCACCTGCGGGACAGCCCCGCCGCAGCGCTGCCGCCCCAGCGCTCACCGCCGCGGCTTCTCAGCGCCAGCTCGAGGGAGAAGCCAAGGGCACGTCCCTTTCTGTGGCCACGAACCCTGCAGAGGACGACTTGGTGGTGATGTTTGATGAAAAACAAACTGCAATCACAGTGTGCTCACAGCCCAGAAAGCCAACAGTCCTGGGCGGCATCCAAAGCAGCGTGGCCAGCAGGTCAAGAGACGGGATTCTCTTCCTCTACCCTGCCCTTGTGAGACCCCGCCTGGAGTGCTGTGCACAGTGCTGGTGCAGTTCTTATGCCTCCAGCATAAGAAGGACACAGAAAGTCTTCTGGAGCAAGTCCAGAGCAGGGCCACGAAGTTGGTAAGAGGGCTGGAGCACCTCACCTAAGAAGAAAGGCTGAGAAAGTTTGGACTGTTCAACCTGGAGAAGAGAAGGTTGTGTGGAGACCACGTAGCAAACTTCCAGTATCTGAAGAGGGCCTACAGAGAAGCTGGAGAGGGATTTTTTGTCAGGAACTAGTGATAGAACAAGGAGTAATGGGTACAAACTGAAAGAGGTGAAATCTAGGCTAGATACTGGGAAGAAATTCTTTACTGTGAGAGTGGTGAGATACTGGAACAAGCCCCCCAGGGAGGTTGTGGATGCCCCAACCCTGGCAGTGTTCAAAGCCAGACTGGATGGGGCCTTGAGCAACCTGGTCTAGTGCCAGGTGCCCCTGCCCATGGTACAGCAGATTGGGACTAGGTGATCTTTAAAGTCTCTTCCAATCCTCATGATTCTATGATAAAAGCATACCCACACTGCTGAGAAGAGGCAGGAGTGGTACCTCCCAGCGGAATGAGATGCAGAGGATAGACACTCACGTTCAATGAATCTCCGTCTGTGATGTTGGCAGGTCCCAGGCAATGCCAGGCACACAAACCACTTTAGAAATGAACATTCTCACTTTCGTTTAATGACTGTGACAAGGGAGAGAGGAAGAAAATATATTTGTAATTAAAGATGGATACAGGAAATACAAGATTTAGAGGAAATAATGTATTAATTGTCTTTCAAAGAGTCTAATTCCCCAGGATGATTTAACTAACTCTGCCAACCACCTGCACATCAAACGAAGACACCAGGTATCTTTTTAGTGCTTCTTTAAGACAGGGGGAAGGAGAATCAAGGAATACAAAAATGTACTTTTGCTATACCATGTGGATTCTTGGCTGTACTGATCACCAAGGCAAAGCTTTCACCAATCCATATGACAATCCTGCTATATCCACTATATTCTATTGGATATAATGACTGTGTGAGATTTTTCCTAGTTGAAGCTTTGTAAATGTCAAGGGCAAAAATCAATGTTGCAGAAAGCAACTCCAACAGTTTGATGCTGTACACAGGTTGAAAGGTACTGCTTTCTGAGGACATGCTGGATAAAAACAGCAGCAGTTCCAGTGCTACAAGGAAAAACTATCTGCAAACATTCTCCAGAGAACCAGTCCTTTTAGCTAACTATTACTAAGTACTAGAAACAGAAGGAGGTTTTATACAATCAATCAATTCAAACAAACTTCGAGTAGTAGATATGAGACAGAGTCTCAGCTGAGCTACAACAATCAGTGTACAGCAAAGAAATGCCCCACTTTCCTAGGAAGAACAGCACTGGGGTGTTCAAGAAGGCAACAGGATCTGCCCGGAGGCAGAGCTGTCTAATGTAGTCTGGTCACAGAACATCTCACACAGCTGGGTCTTGGTCTTGACTCTTCTTGAGGTACCTCATATCCACCACCATCATCAACAATTGGAAAAAAAACCACAAACCCTCTAGCAGAAGTGGACTGAGATGCTATAAACTGCACTGCAGCAACTTGTACAATGCTGACACGAAAAGGCAAATGCAAATCTGGGACATGTGGATGTGATTCATCAGACACAGAGGTGACAATTCAGGAAATTAGGTTCAGCAGAAATCAACAAGACTGATAAACAGAATTTATGAGGGGAGACTATAGAGCAACAGGATTGACTTCGTTTCAAACAGAGGAGAGGCATAATGAGATTATGTGAAATACTGTCATAAACACGTCAGTGATTAATTGTTTTCTGTGTATCCTCTATACAAGAAATCAGCAATGTTGGTAAGAAGAAGGCTTCTATAAGGTGTAGGAAAAGTCTGTTTACAAGGAGAGTTAAGTGCTGAAGCAGCTGGGGAAGTTAAGAAATCCTTGTGTTCAGAGATTTTTAAGAACAAATGCAGCACTATTTGGACTCCTGCCACTTGGACTTGTTCTTACAGTGTCAGTTAAAGAGGTATTGATGATCAATGATATTCCAGATTTCTCTTGATTCTTTCTTATCAATATCTATTTAGCCATTGGCAGATTAAAAACCCATGGCCATATTGCAACTATAATATGACACATATGAATGTATGAATATGAATACAGAAGGAGAACATATGCCGTTACTTCTTTTTCACATTTCATGAAGCCAAAGATATTTCCACAACTTCCAGTTTGACTCACAACTTTTAACACTGAGAGAATAACCACACTGGAATCAAAACAAATAATAAAGATAAACAAGAAATGCTCAACCATTTTTTTTTTCAAATAGGTAAACATACACGAAACAAAGACATGTACACTGCTCATTCAGTATGTGTAGTATTCTTACATCTGTATATTTCAAGCCTGAGTAACACAATAATGTGCTTTTACAAATTCTCAAAGACGTCCAGAGAATTAGATATATACAATGTAACACAATCATATTGCTTGAAATAGACAATTTTATAGAAAATAAAAGAGTCATCACAAAATAAAACACTAGGAGCCAGTGAAGGTACCAAAAGTAGGGAACCTAACACATCAGTATTCATTCTGAATTGTGTACAGTAGCTCAGAGATGTCTTCTGTGTTACAGGCCTTAAATTTCATATGACTATGGAAAACAGATGTGCCACATGTTTAAATAATGAAATCCAGCACTTTGTGCTCTTTGGAAATCTCAGACACTGGGCTTCAGAATATTGAAAAGATACTAGAAATTATGTGGATATGAACAGAATCACAGAAGGGTTAGGGTTAGAAGGGACCTCTGGAGATCATCTAGTCTAACCCCCCTGCTAAAGCAGGTTCATCTGGAGCAGGTTGCACAGGATTGCACATCCAAGTGGGTTGTGAATGTCTCCAGTCAAGGAGATTCCACAGCCTCCCTGGGCAGTCTGTTCCAGTGCTCTGCCATCCTCAAAGGAAAGAAGTTTTCCCTCCCATTCAGATGAAACATCCTGTGTTTCAATTTGTGCCTGTTGTCCCTTGTCTTGTCATTGGACACCACTGAAAGGGGTCTTGGCCCATCATCTTGACACCTGCCCTTAAGATATTTGTACACATCAATGAGAACCCCTCTTGGTCATCTCTTTTCAAGGCTGAACAGGCCTCAGCTTTTCCTCATAAGAGAGATGCTCCAGTCACCTTATCATCTTTGTAGCCTTTGCTGGACTTTCTCCACGAGTTCCTTGTTTCTCCTGAACTGGGGAGCCCAGAACTGGACACAGGTGAGGCCTCACCAGTGCTAAGTGTAGGGGCAGGATCTCCTCCTTTGGCTGGCAATGCTCTTCCTAATGCACCCCAGGATACCACTGGCTTTCTTGGCCACAAGGACACACTGCTGGCTCATGGACAGCTTGTTGTCCACTAGGATCCCCAGGTCCTTCTCCCCACAGCTGCTTTCCAGCAGGTCAGCCCCCAGCCTGTACTGGTGCATGTGGTTATTCTTCTCCAGGTGCAGGATCCTGCATTTGCCTTTGTTGAACTTTATGTTCCCCTCCACCCAACTCTCCAGCCTGTCCAGGTCTCACTGAATGGCAGCACAGCACTCTGTGGTATTGACCATTCTCCCAGTTTTGTAACATCAGTGAACTTGCTGAGCATACACTCTGTACCTTCCTCCAGGCTGAACATGACTAGATCCAGTCCTGATCCCTGGGGAACACCGCTAGCTACAGGTCCCCAGTCAGACAGATTCTACACCACTGATCACCATCCCCTGAGCTCTGACATTCAGCCAGTTCACCTCCCATTCAGCTATTCACATCACCTCCACTCATCCAGCCCACATTTCCTGAGCTTATCTACAAGGTTGTATAAGATGTGTAAGGTTATAGAAGCACCACAACAACAGGAGTTCAGTTCCACTTCATCCCTACACCTACACAAGCAGCTGGTTGAAATGCCTAAAATTTCCTGTGTGTTTGTTTCCTGAACCTGACAAATAGTGTGGGCATTTAGACATCTTTCCAGGCAATTGCTTTCCCTTCAGGAACCTCCCAGCCTCTTCATTGCTTTCCTACAGAACTGGATATGCAAAAAATGGAAGATACATTTCCAATTTGCAAACTGATTATATAGGGTCTGGTGTGGTGATGCATACTTGAATGCCTTAGTGTCACTTCAGATACACCAGAGTATCTGAGAAATCCCTGCAGAGCCAGTATATATTTCACAAGACCTCTGTGAGACCCATTTGCTTCCAGAGGCTGCTGGATACTCTCAATAGCTCAGACACTACTGGATGTTCAAGCATGAGCAAATTAATCAAGCCCAAGGACACTAAATTTGGATTTCAGCCCTTTCAACTTATCCACCAGCCTGAAATGTTCAAACCATGAGAGAAAATGCTGACAGAAATAGCTCTGCACCTCCTTCTTAAATCTTCAGACAGAGTGGGAAGAGGCATGAAAAGGGGTCAGGGGTGGTGGAAGCAAGCTGGCATTTCTTGGCTCCAGGGACAGACAGAACAGAATCTCTTACTTTGGGTAGAAATACACAGTCTGAATGACAAAACACAACATAACATGGCCCTCCTCCTGTGAAGCCTCTTGAGAATATTAATGTGATCACCTTTTTCTTATTATTATAAATAGATTGTTACAGAGCCCTGACTTCTTTAACCTCCATAGAAGTATTAGAAGTATTACTCCACCAGGACAATAACAACACAGTGGTAAATTATATTAATTCTACAAATAGTGTGAGAAATTGTGGATAACCAAAAAGGTTAATCCCTGTTTAATCTTCAGTTGCTGTGCTAGTGTGGTATAAATCTGATGGTAAATGGGGTGGCAGGAGAGCAGAATAAAGCACTGCATGTAAAATGTAGTCATCTGTAAGTTCGCCTCTTACTTTGCTTTAGCACTATAATATCTCACAAAAGGCTAGTGAATTAACAATAACTGGAAAATAAATACTAAAAAGAATAGCACTTTTCTGCCTTTTCTGGTATGCTCACTTTGGATTCAAGAGCATAGGGAAAGATAGAAATACTGCAGCTGAACTGCACAAACCATTTGTTTTCAGTACAAGCAAAAGGCTCCTCAAGGGGTGACTAAAAGGATGTATTTTCTATACATCCGAACAACCCTTAGATTACTCTGTCCATAGCACTGCAACACCAGGCAAGGCAGATACCAAAAACAAGTATTTATTCTCTGCATGGCATTTTTTGTCTCTCCCTGCTGCTAGTATTATTCTTTTGACACCACACACTGCATAATTTGACATTTCAAATGTATGGCACTGTCACAATGATACATGAGGAAACATTTACAGGGCTTGGCATAAGAAGCAAAATTAATACTGAAAAGCAAATTACTTGCTTAGATTGGCTGCCATTTCTCAGTTTGCAGGGTAAATATTCAGTTTAACAGTTAAACTTGGGAACACAAATAATTGATAGCTTTCAAGCAATGACTGTAGATATTTACCACCTACCTGTTTAACTACCTGGGTTTTGCCAGCACCAATGTTATTGTGCTTCAGGCATGTCTGGCTATATGATCAAATGTGGCTAAAAATACACTGTGAATTCATCATGTTCTTTACATAAAGAAATTATCTTTATGATTCCAAAGAGACAATGTTGCATAAACACAACTGAAGAAATAACCCATGAGGTCATTCAAGGGAAATTTTTTTTTTAATTGAAAATTAATAAAGTAGTGCTCTCTGCCCAAAATATTTGTTCTTCTTTTGAACCATTTGAAAAACAATTTGTGAAGAGATAATTGAGAAATACACTGAATGTTTCCACTAGGCTGCCTTGTCCCTCCACCCTCCCCACTCCCTTGGGCAGCATTCATTCAAGACACATCCTCACGCTCGGTTTACCTTAAGCTCAATCATCTTAAAAGAGTTTTTCTGAAGGTCAAAAAGAAACAAAAAGCATGTATCAACATTAAGGGAAGAGGAATAATAAGAGTGTGAGTGCCAAGAAGGAATCAAAGAGAAACCAATCATGTCCTGGGTAGCAGAAGGAGGACAGAAAAAAATTAAAGCTTCACTCTCCGAATTCCAATACTCCAAACAATCATTTCTCATAATATAAATCAGCAGAATAGATTATGCAAAAATTATAAAACCACCAGTAATATGTCCAGTGATCTCACCACAGTTAATTTTAGTGCATAGAATGCTTTGGTCTACATTTTCAAGTGGGTAGCTAAAATGGACAGCTGCATTGCCAAGGACTAAGACCAAATGCATCTTTTCCAGATCAGTATTTTAGGGTGACAAGAAAAAAGCTAGACTCCTAAAGCCTTGAGCACTGCTAGATTAACTTTCTGCAGGTGATAATAGGTCTGTAATCTCCACAGAGTGCTGCTGACTCAGCACCACTACAACACATACAATGCCTTACTACAATCACAGCTAGGAATTTGAGATGTTTAGAAGGTTATCAGCCAAGATCTTCCTAATGTAAGATCGAGTCTCCGTGTAACTCCAGCCTTCTGGATCTAAAATTCCATTTGTTCAAAGGCATTAGTATACATACTTGGTTGTAATAAGCTTTTGGTTGAGAAGCTTTTGTTCATGAGCGATTCTGAATGCAGACCTGTGAAGGAGGTCAGAGAACAAGGACTGCATACTCTGTTCCTATTTGTTCCATACTCAATCCCAAATTAACAAAATCTTGATGTAATTTCTGGTCTAGTTCTAATTTACATTACCCTTCACTATATTTAGTTTCTCCTTAGCTAAAAAGATAAGCTCAACAAACACTGATATAAACAATTTTTGTCATTCTCTAAGCACTCAGATCTGCCATCAAACATCAAGCTGGGTTTTGAAATTCTAATGATAAAGAAAACAATCTTTCCTTTAAATCAGATCTTTTAATATCCTTTAGTAAGTTCTGTAAGGTTTTAGTTTATATTTTTAGTAACTGCTAAAGAGCTCAATAACTGACCAATTCATTATATAATCACAATAATATAATTTATTTCTAAAGTGGAAACTAGAAGCAGAGAAAATCTCAGCCACAAATTCCTATTAAGCCCTGACCCTGAAAATGAAACCACATGGAGAAAAACTGGTTTTTGATAAAGAAGAAAAAACATAAAATCAGCTTACATTCCAGAGAGGAACAAAGCTACTTCACCTGGTCCTGTGTTGAAGGGCCTTTTGTGAAGACTCTACACAAAGCATTTTTCTTCCTGTAAAAGGAATGATCAATAAATATCAATTTGCTTTAAGAAAAATTCTCTGTCTATAAGCAATTTCTCACCAAGTTGACAGTCCCTTTTTTTTTAGAGTCCCAAAGCAGAGCTATTATACTGCATTTTGGTGAGAGCTGTGTCCTTCAGGAAAACTTTCAAAGTCAAGTGATCTCTCACCTACAAATTGCACCTAGGACTTGCATTGAAAGGATTTAGGTTGGTAATAAAGGCTCACATTGCCAGTTAGATCCTGCAGCTTGGATGGCTCCCATGAGCTCCTACCCCAAGCCTTTACTGAGATGGTGCATCAAGACCTTATCTGTTCTCTTCTTAACTCAGATGACTTCCACATCAGCTTGTCAGCAGGTAAGAATCCAGCTCAGAGCTCAAGACTGACATGTCTTTTGAGATAATCAAGAGGAGCAGATGAATAAATGTAATATATGTATGCTTATTTTTTGCAGGTTGACAGTATTTGGCACTGAAAATCAGAAGTGTTGTGGGAGTCAAAAACAAGACGTGATTCCCTTTGCTTTCTAAACCCTATGCTGCCTTGTGGGACCTCATCAGGGGCTACGATTCATTACACTAAGACTATCCCAGATAAATAAGACTAATAAGTAATTAATGCCAATTATGCAACTTTCTGGACCAAACAGTGAGACTGAAACAATTACACTAAGTTTTACATTATCATACAAGAAAACACTATAAATGCTGTCACTGGATGTGTGACACAGTCCACATGGCAGTCCTGTCCAGAGCCAAGCAGCACAGTGGCAGTCATGTTGCCCAACAGCAGTCAATCACAGATATACACCACTAACTACACTGGAGAGTGCTGGAAGTACAGAGAAAGAGATTGAAAAAGGAATCTGCTCAACACAGGGAGAGGGTAAGATTGGGAGAGAGCAAGAACATGGACCAAGATAGTGTTTTACTGCATGACAGATGCTAAAAAATTTGTCAGAACTCAAAGGTATGTTTTTGATACAAAATTGCCTGCTGTAAGTGAACAGATTGTATTCTGCTGAGGGATAGATCAACTCATCTGGACACAGAAAGCAAAACCAGCAGTCAGCAACAGAAGAAATTAGCACTGTGTACACTGAAAGAATTCTGAAGCTGTTAGGAGAGAAGTTATGTGTCTCCATTCTGAAACAAGAAGGGAAAACTCCGGAGCTTCCAAGGTAACATCGAGGGCCTAACGTACTATGCCTTTTACAACCAATCACTTCCTTAAAACAATGCAAAATAACTGCCTATGTGAATATAGAAGAAACTGTGCACTTGGAATTGTAACAATTAATAGCTTGCATGATAATCTGAAAGAATCATAAACTCTTTAAAAACAGACATCAAGTAGGAGTGATTTGTTCAGCATAACTTACTGGATGCTGTTAAAACCAAGCTGCATGAAAAAAAAAGATTTATGTATTCTCTAGTATGAAAGATGTCAGAAAGTATTGGGGGAAAAAAGCTATACTCAGTCTTGCAGGAAGATGATTCACCATCCGCCCCTTGTAGTCACTGAAGTCAGACCCATTCATTACCCATTATGCTGAGGAGTTTTATTTTTCCCCTTGTGGTGAGTAAGTGCTGAATTACCCATATCACTGAGCCATCTCACTAAATGCAGTGGCTGCTGCTCACCAAAATAATCATGAAAAGTTTATCTGTGAGGAACTCCAGACACGTAAATACATGGAAGCTGCCTCTGATAATAACAGAGATTTATATTCCATTCTGAGAGGGGTGTACACAAATTCTAAAAATCACTAGTCAATACTACATGTAAATATAAATGCTCAGTGAATACTTGTGGCTTAAGTCTCTTCCTTTCATGGGAAGCATTTAGCAATCTTCAGGGGCAGGGCTGATGAAAATGAGAAAAGAAATCACTAGTGAGGATTTATAATCTTCTAAATTCTAAGGGTCCCCTGTTCCATATGGATTGGATTTTGAATTGATAGCCAGAAGCCATTCTAAACATCAAATTTACTATTCTAATGTAAAATTTAATTTCACTTTTTCTCTAGTTTCATTCTACTTCTAACTTTCTCCTTTTAATCAATATATTCCACAATAGCAAAATGCAACCAGCTGGCTGGATTTTTACCAGTCTCTGTCTTCCAATCTAGCTTGATACTACCTCTGTATTAATGTGTTCCTGTAATTAAATCTACTTAGAATAAATCACTTAAAATGTACTGCTGCTGTCACCTAAATGTATAGTCTACTCTGCCACACAGAGATCTGCTTATTAATGTATCTGTGGAGCTTGAGAATAAATCAATTTATATCAACAATATATTTTTCTTGAGAATAAAAAAATTGCACAGGTGTTATAGAACGGTATGGAAGAATCCTCCAAGTAAGTTTTTTCGTGTATTTTATTCCCTGCTTATATGTGGAGTTAACTGCTTAATTGCTTGCAGAAACAGGAAAAATGAGGCAGGTTCAGTCACTCTATTAAAAATAATGGAATAAGGATCTAGTTACTGGGATCAAATTTGACCAATTTAGGATTTTCAATTATTGGATGGTCAATTGACTACCATTTTATTTTTGAGCAAAAATTTTTATTAATTATGTGCAATTAAGCTCTGATAAACATAGCTGAGAAAGACACCCACCAATTCAAAGCTTTTTCAATTGTCCTTCACATTTTTGGACAATTATTTTAAATGTTTAAGTGGATTTTTTTCTGCTCTGCTTAAAATCAGAGCTCTGTACACTAGCCCAAAGATGGTGGGGTCCCTGCACAGGACGTGGTTGAGGCAGAGCTCAATGGTGGCTATCCAACCAAGCTTCGAGAAATGATGAAATCAGTGTTTGATTACTGTAAAAGAAAGAAGCAGTTCACATTTTCCTAATATTTTAATATAGCTGATTAATGCAAATAAGCTAAGTCATGTATTCAGTGTTTTCAAAAACATGAAAAAAAGTAAGCCCAAATAATTAATCCATTTGCTTAGTAACTGGAATAAGGATAGGCCAGAGAGACAGGTCAGGTCATCATAAAGCAAATCTCAGACCGGGCTCAGTCCTGAGCATGCCGCACATTAAGCTGTTTGCTTTGGCCTTCAGGTATTTTTAGGCCAAGTATCAGAAATGAAGATTTCAGTCATTTATCAGTCTCTTGTATTGAACTTCATCAATTGTGAATTTCAAACAATTCAAAAATAACTCAATCTTATTTCTACTCAGTCAGATTTTGTCATCCTTTATGTCAGAGGAACTGCTTGCCCAGTAAAGGACTCCACCATGTGCAGCATCCTTCTCCTAACAACTCATGAAAGGTCTGAAGACAAAAAAACATTAACAGTTAAGCCATGAATATAACACCTCAGCTTTAAACTCACTGCTGCAATAAATACATAACAGCAACTGCAGTAACTAAATGTACTTAAAAAAAAAAAGCTAAGAAATTGACCTTCATTTTAAAGCTTTTCATCTTGTATTAATCTGCTGAATAAAGATCTTGCATACTTTCAGAACACAGATTTGGATTAAGATTCCCAAAATTGTTCTGCAGATATGAAAGAAGACTAACTTCTAAGCAACTGCCTTTGGTTACTGGAAGTGAGGTGCTTGTACACAGCATGCTGCCTCTGCCAAACCCCACTGAAACCAATTTCACCGAGGAAAAATGCTATGCAGGAGTTTCAGAAAATTACAAGTGAGTACCGATTTTAATTCTGAACATATTGAAAAACCTACAGTAGATAAAATTACCTATACAAATGGAAAGACAAAAGAAATTATTCAAATCAAAATGTGTTAAGCATAATTTGAAATTTAGATAGAATAAATGTACAGTTTGACATAAGAATGCTAATGGCTTGCTTTGTGATTTCATAATCTATTTTACTACCTTCTAGGGATTACAGATCTGATTACAGATCTGATCTAGTAACAATGTCATTTTTCTCATCATTTCCCCAAAATCAGCTCTTAATCTACTCAAAAAAAAGTTCAAAAAGGGTCTGTTTGGGGGCTGAAGCCAAGAAGCATCAACTCCTGTGAGAGCACACCTCTATGCTCCCATCTGGTCCCTACAATCTCTTCAAGAGATACAGGTACATGATGACACAGCCATTCCAACTTAGTAGCCTGAAATGATCCCTTTGCCACAACTAGGGTGTGCAACAAACTCAGGAACTCTGAGGACTTTGGTTCAACAAGTCAGACATGGTTTATTGGGACATTTCAAATCATTCATGATTCTTGCTCCTAAAACAAATTTTGAGTTTAATCAAGTTTCCAAGGAAAATACACGCTCTTTCAATTAATGAACTTAATGTAACTTTAACCTACAAAAACTGACTAAGAAAAGCCCTGTTTTCCTCTTCTTTTTCTTTTATTCCTTGGTGTTGTGAATAAAAGTGTATCTAACTGGCTCAGTCTCAAGATAAATTCAATACTTCATCAATACTCCTCAGAAATTAGCTATGGTGACAAAACCAGCATGTATTGCATGTATTAAAATGCCACTGAACTTTCTGAGTGGAAAGGAAACATTTTAAGATCCTCATTGATTCACATGCACCTTCACTGAAAAAAAAGAAAAAAATACTCTCTGTGAACTGCTGCTACCTACTGGAAATTAACTAGAAAGGCATTTGGTTTATATACAGCTAGAATAAGAGTCAAACCAAGGAAAATAAAGCAGCATACTCCCTGCAATACTACCCATAATATGTAGACTTATCTAATAAGAAACTAGTTTTAGTTACTTGTGCAATTGCATCAGCTATATTCATAGACTGATTTGTCTGAACTCCTAGGCTTTGTAGAATTTCTTAGTTTGTTTTTTTCTTTAATGGTCTCAGGTAGTTTATTCCCACATATCACCTTCTCATCACTTCAATAAACAAGCTGTTATTTATACTAGGTAGTACAGATCTTCAGACTAGGAATATGCCTCTTCTTTTACAATACCCTGAACATCAAATGTTCCAGCACATGGCTGAGGCTACACTTCAAATATCAAAAGATGCACCTCACCGAACTCCAGCTGTTGCAAAGACCAGCATCAAGTTCAATATTACCATTGAGGCTTCTTCTATGCAGCCAATGGAGAAAGACAGACACCTCCAGAGCAGGATTCATCTCATCTGTTCCAGGGGAGATAAAGCATTCACTGGAAGTACCTGCCTCTCTCCTTCTGAGATGACCAACCGGTCCAAAACTGATATCTAACCTTCCAACACCTTCAGTTAAATGAGATCACTCCCACCCTGGCTGCCTGAGGCTGTGCCTAATTACCAAGAAAAAAACAGCGCATACTCCAGGATTTTGATTGCAGATCTGGGATCCTCCTGGACCTTGCTTAGTTTTCACTTCTGAAGAAATCAGAGCAAAGGGATGAAAAGGGGAAGCAGCCTTGTGCGCTCCAGGGTCAGAGCCTGACCAGGAGCCAGGATGCAGTCTCTGACAGCCCCTCAATAAGATTAGCAGTGGCAGCTTGCAGCTGTACAACCTTTCACTGCTGGAGGTGTGCCTGCTCAGCGTGGTGCAGTGCTGCAGAGAGAACCCCGAGGCTCCTCAGAACAAGCCAGTCCAGAAGCAAGGCAGCTGCCTTGACCCAGCCCTGTGTATCAGCTTTTCATCACAGCTAATTAGCTACTTTAATTCAGCACACAGTCCTTGCTATACGAGCTCCACACAGTTCAAAGACAGCTTGGTTATATCTTCATTTTAGATTTAGCCAGAAAGCCTGGGAGCTCACACAGATTTAACTCACTTATACTTTTAAAGTTGCCTCTGCAACTAAAGGACTGGAAACACATTTTCCCCACATGAAAATTTATTTTCTGGAGCATAGTTCAAGCTCAGGAAAGATAAGGGAGGAGACCAGTACAAGGACAAGCCCTGAACTACAGGGCTAGAGACAGTCTACCAAAACACAACAACAAAAAAAAATTTCCGTATTCAGGATCCTCCACGACTCCAAGGTCAACCAGTTCCCAGTGCTTATAGGCTCGGTTAAGCTTATAAAGTAGAGGTGGAAAACAAGTATCTCTTTCTATTCCTTCAAAAATTTTGCATGCTAAAAATTTCAATCACATATTATAACCAGGTATTATGCAAAAGTTTGTCCTTTTCGATCTGTGTTTCAATGAAGACGTTTTGAGAGGGCAGCCCCTTTGTGATCTCCAGCAATGACAGAGCTGCCCCTGGGAAGAGCTCCACACAGGTCTGGGATAGCTGAGGAATGGGCTCAGAGTCACCAGAACCAGTCCCGCTCTGCATAGCTTGATTTCTTCCAAAAACTGGTATAAATAGTAAAATTACCTAGGGCCTCACCTGGCAGTCAGTGAATTCAGTGCACAGTGATGGTATTTATGCTGTATGTCTTTCCCATACATCATCTCTTTCTTCTGTTGGATTTAGCCTGCATGTTTTTTGGGAAAGAAGACTTCTGGCTCACAATACACTGAAAGCCAACAGTGCAATGACTTTTTTTGCTGGTTTTGGCTGGGGTAGAGCTAAATTTCTTCACAGTGTGGGGCTATGTTAACAGTGTTGATAATTCAGGGATGTTTTTGTTATTGCTGATCAGTGCTTACACAGTGTCAAGGCTTTTTCTGCCGCTCCCACTGCCCCAGCTGTGAGCAGGCTGGCAGTACATAAGGAGTTGGGAGGGCAAATAGCCAGGACTGCTGACCCCAACTGACCAAGGGGATATCTGATACCATATGACATCATGCTCAGCATAAAAAGCTGGGGAAAAGAAGGAGGAAGTGGGGGGGATATTCAGAGTTGTGGTGCTTGTCTTCCTAAGTCACCACTATGTGTGATGGAGCCCTGCTTTCCTGAAGATGACTGAACACCTGCCTGCCTATGGGAAGTGGTGAATTAATTCCTTGGTTTGCCTTTCTTGTGTGCATGGCTTTTGCTTTGCCTGTTACACTGTCTTTATCTCAACCCACAAGTTTTCTCGCTTTTACCCTTGTGATTCCCTCCCCCATCCCACCAGGGGTGAGTGAGCAAGAGCCTGTGTGGGGGGATGTGTTGCTGGCTGGGGTTAAACCATGACACTTTTTCAGGGTATTCATGAGCAGACATCAAAATGACATGGAACTTAACTTTGATATATATATTTTCTGAGTTTCTGAGGGCAAGAAGCAGCTTAATATATCTACAGTATGTAAAGCCAAATGCTCTACTTTTGCAGTCATGTTCATGGTGTGCAGAAATGAGTTCTACATTCCTCCCTCCTTCTCATAATCCCCCAGGTAAAAGGAGCTCTCAGAAGAAACAGACTCTCAGCATCATCTTTAGAAAAATCTCTAAAAACAGCAATGGGGACTGACAGGAACGCAGTCAGTCCTGGCAGTATGGAAGTTATTGCAAACTCATAAAACACTCAGCTTTGAGCTTCATATTGCCCCACCACCAATAATGGCAGCTGAGCAATCCTCCTTTTTTTTCCTTTTCCACACAGCAGAAGAGAACCCATACCAGAAAGATTTGATCCTTTGTCCATTAGGAACAATAACAAAATTTGCCAGAGGTAGATATGGGCTTTTGATGGTTCACTGAAGTTATATCTGTGCAATAAAACTACCTACCTTGGAATTCTGTATTCTCAAGATGATTTGGTATGGTATGAAAAAGAACCAGTATTGTTCCATGGGCTTCTGAGCACACTAATTCCACAACACATTCTGAAAGCTTCCATTTTCACCATCACAATAAATATACTAGACCACTCACTGACATCCACTACTGAATATGCATAAGTCTTTAAAAAAGTTTACCTTGCTGAAGTCTGATATGCTATGTCAATGAAATCCAAGTGCAGTTTCTTTAGGACATGTAAGAAAGGGTTCTGAGGTGTATCTGCTCTGACTCTCAGCACAAACAAAACTCAGGCACTGAATAGAGTAGCCCTGCCTGCTAATACAGTCTTGGAAATAAATGTCAAGCATGCTTTCATCTACACTCAAAACTGAACCAAGTTGTCTAAAGGGACAACATACCCTTTCACATACCCACTCATCTGGAATGAAACACTTTCTCCATGGTACATGGGACTGGAGAAAAAAACAAGAAGAAATTAATTTCAACACTGAGAGGAACTCTTTTTTTTTTATTTTTAATTTACAGATTTGCACACATTACTCTCTCTGACTTGTTTAAAATGTGGGATGGAAATTGGCTTCACAGTTGATGACAGATCTTGATCTCATGGGACATAAGGAGACAACAGCTTGAGCTACAAATGAAAGTGCAATTAGAATTAGTTACATCATGCTTTAATTTTTAGTCACCCCACAGTATCAATCACACACAGTTTATACTGGAAAATAAATACCAAGGAACACAGGTTAAAAATGATGGAACTAAAAGCAAGTAAAAGGAAGCATCAGTACCTTTCTAAGAAGTTTGGGGCGGGGGGAGTGATTCCCCATAAGAAAGATAAATGTAGGTGTGTTTACTGTCTTCCAGAAGGATGCCTTGCTCCACACAGAGTTGATCCAAATCAGATTCAACATACAAAGTCCCTGAAGGAAACACTCAGCTTTACCGACTATAACTAAGAGTTTTTAAAATACAAATAAGTTTTTTTCAGAAGGGATAGGCAGTTTGTTATAGTCTCTTCCCTGCATAACTAAAATATTAGCAGATTTTTAATTCTTTTGCTGTTCGGATCGTTTTAATCCTCACTACCCTCACATGGCTTTTACTAATCAGATATTGAGGGAAAATGTGTGTTTATCAATTCATATTTCCTGCGGAATAATGTGAATCCTAGCTCCTCAATGTTCAGGAGAAATGCCTAAGAGCAAGTATTTTGTTTATACACAACTTGATTAAAACTAAACATAATGCAACTGCTCATAGGTTATGAGACAGCTAAAACAATCTCCAGCTCCCTTCTGAGCACTGGGGGAAGAAAGAGGATTCAAAATGCAAAACTAGTTTCAGACTTTAAAATGAAATTATGTGAGCCATCCAGACATAGTGTAAATGCCACTGAATGTTAAACCAAACAGGTAATCTTCTCCCCAGGGGAAAAAAATCCAGAAGTTTTAATGTTCAAGCATGGGATTAAGTAAAATTACAGTCTACCCTCTGTTCCACCAACTCCAACCATAACCAACCCAATTCTGCAAAGAAATAAGTATCCTTCTTCCACACAGATTACAAATAAAGCCAATGTTTGCCAGGACTGCATCTAGGGTTGTTATTTACACCATCTTCACAGTCAGCATTGACTGGCAAAGAGACCAGACCAGACCTGACTCCCAGCTGGGCTCTTCAGCTTACCATTACTTTAGCAAGACAGAAACAGGAAAGAACTCACTGTCTTAATGTCTCAGTAGTTTCTGACAGCAGCTGCTACTCCCCCTTTGCAGGACAGAGGGACAAAGTCATTCCAAATTTAACAGGCTTGCAGAGCAGTTTCACATACAACCCTGGTACAATCATAATAAAATCAAAGAAACAGACCATAAATGAATCCTTCAGTGTGATAAATAGAAACCTCAGCCCACCCTCCAGACACAGTGTGGCAGCAGAACTGATGTAGGTCCAGAGTGCCAGAACAGCCTAAAGAGTGATGCCAATGTGTGAAAGTGCAGACAGGAAGAAAAGTCCTTTCTCTGAAGAGAGCCCAAGACAAAACAAAATGTTCTCAGTGTGTGGTGATTATCCAAGTGGCCTTGTACTAAACACCCCTCACAACCATTTGTACCAATCAAGCCTTCTGAACTCTCTTTCCTTGCAGGTGCCCCTATATAGGGTACAAGCCCAGGCACACTCAGGATGCTTCTTACCTTGAATAACCTTCAGTCCATGATCCTGGTTCAGGAAAGGATTAAATAGCATATATCTATGCTCTTTTAAGCAAAGCTAGAAGCATGCACTTAAATTTCTGATATGGTGGCATCTAAGTTATATTTAAACACTCTGCAAAATACGTTTCTTATAGAAGAAGAATGTGAGAAAGGAGGAACTATCAACACTCCTCCTTCCTTTTAACAGACAGAGAAGGAGACTCAGGACCAGTCAAAATGTCTGTGGCAGAGCTTGGTACAAGCACTAGTCTTACTGTTAGTAATTTTAATAATTTTAACATCAAAATATTTTATCTATTTAAAAAGTAATTTTAGTATGCAACTGGATAGAAGAGTAGGCAATAAGGTGAAATGCAATATTCTAACAATAAGAAAGCATGCCCCCATCACTGAAAAAATGTGAAAGTCAGTGTAAATGTTTTGCTATAGCATCCCTATTTTATAATGTTTGGACCACTGATCAGATAGAAAAAAGCTATCAACAGATCAAGACTGTAAGAATTCAAAATCATCATTAGGGTCCACAAAATATTACTAAAATACTACTATTTAAAAATTTCTGAATTATTATGTTAAACATCTGTACTATTGTGTGTCAAGAAAGTGAAGCATTCTTATCTGTATAGTATCTCAGGTAAACAGAGGATGACATCAAAGGAAATAACTGACAAAACCTTCCAAGTACACAAATTAGTCCACAGACATATTTCATTATTTTTTATTCCTTGCAACCTGTTAGTCAAATTTTGATTTTAAAATAAATTGCTTCAGAACTTGGCTCCCTCCTTTCACTTCAAGAAAAATGGACAAGAATGGTTCAACAAAAATTCCTTTGCATTTGTAAAATATACCTTCCTCTTCAGCTAGAACTCATAAAAGGACATTTTCCTTATGTCAAATTTTGCCACAAAAATGTAATTCTGGCTCAGTTATTTTTATTCCTCTTCTCACTTGCTTGACCAGTTCAAATTATACAACTGGGAAAACTGAGTCTTGTTAACTGAGCTGCAGCTTAGTTAGTTCAAAGGCAGCTGGGAACAACAGGTATCTTCCACGACATGCCCAAATAAGAGGGGAAACCTTCACATTTTGTTGGGGAAAGTCAGACTGCAGAAGTTTTAGAGAGAATTAAAACAGGCAGGAATAATGTTCCGTTTTGTCAGATGCATTCAACATTTTTAAACTGAATGGCAGAGTTGCAAGCTCAGGATTTCTCCCTTGCTGCCTGCCAAGCAACTCAGACCTTCAGCCCTTTCTTTTTACTTCAGTCTACTTAATGAATGGCAACACAACACAAAATCCCTGATTCAGTTCTGAGCCTATTTACAATCCATCAGTCCAAGAAAGAGAGCAGATCCTGAGTATTTTGCTAATAAGCCCATCCTTAATATACAGACATTAGCAGAGAGGCATCATTTCCCCAGGGTAAATACAATGGAGTTTTTTTACATAACTGGTGAAGCTGCAATGAGCTTCTACACACTATATCGTCAAGTCTAAACGTCTATGTCGACATCCATATTAAAACTTCCAACTTTTAAAATCACAAGTTATCACTCATTTTTACCTCCAAAGACTCACTAGATGCCTAGCATAAAATTCAGTTGCTTTGAAGACACAGGTCAGAGGCCCTACTCAGGGAAAAGGATGAACTAGTGAGCTAGGTGAAAAAAATGCTAAGCTTAACCTAATTTCTAACAAAACATTTCATGCAAAGATTTCCAGAATGAAGTATTTATACTTTGGTGTTGGAAACATGTCTTAGATTTGTTTTCCATGTCAGAGGGCAGATGAAGAATGACCTAACAGAAGAGCCAAATGGCAAATTATGTTGTGTTGTGTTGAATTCAGAAAAGAGGGACAACTATGTTTAAGTCTTTGTTTCAGGCCAAGGAAAGCAAAGATTCAGACTTTTATTTACCATTATGTACTTTTAGTGTCCTAAATACCTTAATAGTTTCTGTTCCATTATAGCAGCTTTTCACCTTTGCATTCCTTATTTTCTAGCAAATTTCAAAGTATCTAAAGCTTTCCCTAGGTTCAACCAAGACCAACAAGAAAGACTTATTTCAGATGGTGGTCTGTGCACTCAGAAGCTTTGCAAACCCAGCTCATAGCTCACTATACCCCACTCAGCTCTGCATGAGCAATTCCATTGACTTGCACAGATCTGTGCCCAATTCCTCAAGGTCTGATTAAACAATGATCTCTAAAATGCTCCTGAGCAGACCTCAAAGCTGCTTCCATTTATTATTTTGTGCTACAAGCAACTATTCTGCTATCCAGCATTAATTTAAAACCAATTGCACAGCACCACAGCCAGCTAGTTATCTAAATATACCTGAGATAGGTAAGGCTCAATTACACTGGAGTGAAGAATACACATAAGAGATTCATCACCAATTCAGATGGATATCAATAAAAGATATAATCAGCAAGGGACTGCATGAATATATAAGAATGTGGACCCATTTTGTGAGTTAATTCTCTTGTATTTCATTACAAACAACTTTCAATCATTTCTTTTTCTCATATTGATTGATTGGGTGGAGTGAACAAGACAAAACTTTTTAAACAGTGTGTCTCGGTTTTGAAAGACAGGTGTCTGCTAAGGAAGGCAGAGGGCCCCTTGAAGTGGCAGATATAACCCCTTTTCCCTCTGAGTTATTATATTTTGAAATCAAGAGCCTTTAGGCGAAGATGTGGGAAATAGGAATAACAGTTCTTTACTATATATATATATATGTATATAACCAGTCAAACAAAACAACAACAACTCTGGCAGTAACAGCAATCACAAACCCAGTCCCAGCCTTCTCGGCTGTCAGGCCCTTTCCCCTCGGGTGCAGTTCCGCTCGCAGCCGGCAGGGGCGCTGGCGGCTCCCGGTGAGCAGGGCGGGTGCGATGGTTCCCCCGCGGCTGCAGGGGGCGCTCCGGAGCGAGCTCGGGAAACCCGCGGCTCTGGTGCCCTGGGATCCCGGGAAGGGATGGGACAAAGGCTTCACAAACCCCTGGGCAGCTGATCCCGGGCTCTCAGGAACAGCAGGCTGAAACAGCAGGCTAGAACGGCGGCTGGAACGGCAGGGACGGACGCAAATCCCGGGTGGCAGGCGAGATGTATCCAGATGGGAGAACCCCACGGAGGCCCAGGCAGGCAGGGCGAGCAGGGCTACAGCGTAGCGAAAACTCGAAGCAGCAGCGGGGCAGGGCAGCCACAGCCCGGTCTCCAGCAGGGCAGGGAAAGCGGCTTTTGGGGTCCCGGCGTTGCTTCCAGCAGGAAGAAAGAACGGCCAAAAAGAAAGAAGCAGCAGCTCCTTTCTCTGCAGCTTCTCTCTCCGGACGCTCAGAGTGAACTGACCCCACACCCAGGTGTAGACAAAAGAGTAGCCAGGTCCGCCCCACTCCCCTTTTGTCTTTCTTAAGTACAGCTATTTGTCCCCTAGCAACATGCATATGGGAGAAAATTCCTTTAACAGGAAAAAAAACAGACTAAACTAAAACCCCAACACAGTGTAAGTCTGTGCACAGAGCCCATGATCTAGTCCATAAAAGCCAGTGAATTTTTTTTACTGTTCTGGACAGAATTATTCCAATGACAGACTCTAGCCAATGCCCAGACCATCTGGTAAATTTTGTCTTACCCAGGGTCTAGGTGTGGATTTCACTGGTGAACTTCTCCACATGGATTTTTCTCACCATCCCCCAGCCCATGAGAGCAGCCCCAGCAACACAGCAGATCCCAGGCACCGGACAGCAGATTGCACAGCAGACCCCGCTTCTGGCAGAGCAGACCCTGGCAAAAGCAGCCAGCAAGTCACCAAGAATGGACCAAGGATCATCAAAAAAAAGGAGGGTTCAGAGTGACCAAAAAATTGGGGTAGAAACTGTGGCATAATTCCCAAGCCAGGCACTCTGAGAATGTGCTTAGAGATATTGTGTAATAGACCAGGAACCTTGAATGAATCTCGACAACTCATTGGGTATGTGATGTATTTATTAGATACTAAGAGTAGCTCAAGAGCAGTGGGAGAAACATGCTGAAGGAATATTCCTCATGATCAAGAGCAGGCCAATGGAAACAAAAGGGAGATGCATGTGGCTTCTTTCTTCTTATTTCAACTTCCTCCCCTGAGAATTTTCTTAGGTCTTAGAAGCGTTTGGATATTTATTCTCCTTATTTGATAGATGCAAAGACAGCTGGAGTCACACATTCTTATATACTGGAATATAAGTATTTTGTGCCACACATGAATGTAGAAAAGCAAGCAAAAATGAAAGACTTTGGGACATCTACTGTCAGACAAAGCCTCAAATCCATTCCATTTGTACAGTAGATTGGTTTTGTTGCTTCTTTTCATTTAAGGGAAATAAAAAGTTTTCTTTCAGAATGAATAACATGCAAAGCTTTGGAGCTCTGCATCCAAACAAGATTTTAGCAGTGAAAGCATACATTCATCTTTTTTTATTATTATTAATACCACTATTTCTATTATGTGATTTTCTTTCCCAAAGGTTTGTTACCTGGGTGAGTTCTCACCTTATCTATCATTGGAATAATTTATCAGTCCTGCACCCATGGGAAAAGGAAAGGTTTTCTTTTCTTCTTCCTTGAATGTTATCTGCTCCAAGACAAAATATAACACCTGCTGTTTTCTATCAAATACTTATGACTAGAAAAAAATAACACTATATTTGATATTGTATCTCTTTGTGAATGTCCCCAAGTTATAATTTTCCATGGAATATACAATTAGCATACACACAAGAGAAACAAAACTAAAAATAAGGATCGAGCTAAGTCTGCTTTTCTAAGCAAAAGGAATAGCAAATGTGGAAATAGGTCATTTTACAGAGTCTCCTGGTCCTACAGATCTGCAGACAGGTTTCTGATGGGTGCTGGGAGCTCTGCTGGGAGTGACAGGCAGAGGCAGGGATTGCTGGTGTGAGGTAGTGCCCAGCTCACCCCACAGTGGGGATCTCAGCTCTGCGGCACGCGCACATGAGCCAGCCTTTGGGCTAACACAGCCTCGGGAGCGCTCACTGATTGGGATGCTCCCCTTGCTGCGTGTGTTAACGGTGGACTCGATGCTCTTGGAGTTCTTTCCCAACCTTAACAATTCTGTGATTCTATGATAACACAGTGTCCAGAACCCACTGCAGCAGGAAGGAGGGGAAACAATTTAACAGACACTTAAGCAAACTAAGGCCAGAGTGATTCAGGGGCTGAAGAAGAACTTTGACACATTCTGCATCCCATTTTGTCAGAGGAAACATGCTGGACCCTGCTGAGGACACAAGCCTGCGCCTCTGTGGGCATCCTGCTTTCTTCAACATGCACAGACACACTCTGGTCCCCTACAAACATTTGCTGGCACTAAGAGTCCTTGTGCCTGACATACCAGTGCCCCGGTGTCCTTGCACAGATGCATTTATCCCAGAAAAACTGCACTTTTGTAGACAATGCTGAAAGCATCCCATAATTTTCCTGTTACAAACTGTACCCTCAGCAAGAGCACCTTGATAACAGAAATCAGCACAACCACACCAGCATATCCATACCAGCACTATGTCTGGTCTGAAGTCCTGCACCTTGACCCCTCTTTCCTCTTCAGCTTTCACCTGTCTGAATTACCACCTTTCACTTTCTCTTACAGCTTTTTCCTTCAGCCTTGATCATCAATTTCCCTGCTGCACAAAGGATGCTGAGGCAGGGGAATGTGCACAAAGATTTATTAGCAGGATCCACTGCTGATGACACACATCGACTCTAATAGACAAAGTAATCTTGAGGAGAAAAAAAACAAAAGCAAAAGCAGAGAAGGGAAGAGAAAATAGAACAGGAGAGAGGAAAATGCAGAGAGGGGGAGAAAAACTCCCTGAAGGCCAGTCAGTAAGGGCAGACGTGGGGTTCCAGGTGAGCCTCATCCTCTGGACAGTGTCTCCAGTGATGATGAAGGAGGAGGACTTTTCCCCTCATCCTAAATGTTTCACTGAAATCTACTCAAATTCCCTACAGACTGCTACTGCTTATGACGGTGTTAGCACAGACCAGACTACACTAATAAGATGTACATCACTGTACATCAACTGATTTTTAAGCTTTTTTCCCACTTATTGGATGTTTATTGAGCATTTGGATGACTATTATCTACTTGTTGTACAAAGTGTTTGGTTTCTCTACTATAAATTAAAGTCTATTCATATTTTAGTGATTGTAATTATCTCACAGTGCTTCCTAATGTAGCTCTCAACTCATACTGAGGTAGCAATGCCAGAACTAGGCATCTGTCTGCAGATTAAAACAGAACTCAGCTTTCTGGTTTCCAAAGACAAACCAGAATTTGTACCATCCTATCCTTGAATTAAACTAGTATGCTCACTACATTTCTGGTTATCACAAGTAGGGCAGGTTTATATAAGAAAACAGAATCCAAACCAGCAGGGGAACCTCAGCAAGGGAGCTAAGGACTAAATGCACATGGTGAGTAAATTATCCTCTCATCTTCCAAACTGCTCCCTCTGGATGGCATTAATGACATGCATTAGTTGTGTGCACCAGCACAGAAAAAAACTGAGGCATGTTTCTGAACAATTAATGATCACTTTATCAAGACGGAACAGGTGGACTATATAGGATGGCAGCAACTAGACAAATATGTCATGTTGTATTTCCCACTGATTCATTTACTAAATGCCTTTCACATTGTTGCCCCCCCCCCCCCCAACTTTCCCCTGCCCCTAGCCTTGGCCACTCCCTTGGGCTCTCGCTACTGGTTCCTGTACCCCAACTCCGCCCATGTACCGCCCCTGCAAGCTGACAAAACCCCCCTGCACCCGGAGCATGAGGTCTCTCGGCCTCTGGGGGTCTCTGGGAGAAGATGTAAGATTAAAGATCCTCTAAAACCCTTGTGGAGGGACCCTTCTCGCCTCCTTCGCCGTCACTGTGTTGTAGAGCTGATAGCGGGTGGGAGCAAAACTGTGGAGCTGTCCAAAATGGGCTATGGGAGGACAGAATGGCTGCCCTGCCGTAAGAAGCCCTGCTGAGCTCCCAGGGAAAGCTGCAGCTTGCTAAACCAAACCTAGCACTACAACACAAACTAAATTGTCAAATAAACAATTTGTGAACTTCAGTGTACTTCCAAGGATTAACTCTAATCTCTCCATTTGGATTCTGTCCTCAGTTTTCAATACAACAAGGTAAACTCACAAGTGTTTGTGGTATGTGCAGCCTTGCTGAGCCACTGACCATGTTTCTCTGAATTAAAACAGAATTCAATTACTACCATTCAAAGCGTAATAGAAGAAAAAAAAAAAGGACAGAAAATTGTTCAAAAAGTTCCAGAAAATGCACTGAATGTCAAAGACCGCAATCCAAGCAGTTTGTTTCTAGCATAATAGGATTAGGTGACTAAGTCCACATATCAACATTATGCTGCTAAATGCACTGGGAAGCCACCACTGAACCTGAAAGTGAAGATCCAGAGTAAGACAAGACAAGACAGACAAGCATAAGGACTCCAGTCCCTGAATAGTTACAAGTGATTTACTGACACTGGTATGGGAAGGAAGGAGACAGGCCCACTGCGCTGCATCAGGATGGTGGACCAGCCCACAGGGCACCATCCCGGGAAGCATGGGCTCTGGTGACAGGCAGAGGGGCTTCCAAGATGCCCACTCATTCCACAGATGAAGGGAAACAGGGGTCAGTGAAGTCCATTCCCTGGGAAGCATGTCTGTGCTTACCTGGTGGTCCAGCCAGGCAAAGCACATGCCACTCCCCAGGAGCAGGGGCTGTAATCTCAGGTTCCCTCGAGTCTTGTGTAGAAGATGTAGAATTTCAGTGCTCCCTGACTCTTGTAGAAGATGGGTGATAATGCCAACACCAGACTGGCAATTAGGACCACCCTGTATGTCCTGTGGGTTTCCTATATTCTCAGATGAAACATTGCATTGCAAGTGAATTCCAAGACACACTGGGGATTCTACATTCCCTAGGCTGCCAGTAGAGAGAGGAAGGAAGACTTCACATAGGAAGACTAGATCCTCACTAAATGCTGGTGGCTTTTCTTATGCCAATTTCAAGACATTTCCACCCTTACTTAAAATACTCAAAATTCATTTCCAAAGTGGTGATATTTGTAAATATTGATCTCCTGGGTTTCTTCTAAACAACCCAAACTAAACCCGATAAAGCAGTACTCCAGCAAATGAAAACATTTAACAGCTGGTATCTTTTTTTTCATGAAGAATATATGAACTTCATTTGGAAAAAGAACAAAAACAGAACAAAAAAATAGGTCAGAAGAGTAATTTCAGAAAATTGGTAATAAAAAGCAAGTCTTTCAGCTCCCACAAAACCCCATACATACAAAACCATTAGATCACACACTGTGGCAATGGAATAATTTGCCCTTTCAGGTACCTCTAAAAACTTGGTTGTAAAAATTTTGGATATATAGTATGCTGTTAACTCAGAAGATTACTTGTGTGGCATCTTTTACAAAAAGCTGTTATTCATTAGATCAATAATAGAATGGGACAACAGATTTATATTCCAAGAGGCTGTAGTTGCAGTTATAGACAGGATGATCATCCTGTCCTCTAAATTTCACCATTACAAAAGTTTGGTATAAACTAGAAAGTATCACCCAGTTAGAAACTTTTATAAAGAAGTCTTGAAAAAGAATAAACATAAAACCATTTCCAGCAAGCCCCCAGGTCCTAATTAGATGTGCACCAACCTTTGAAGAATCAATCTACACATAGTCCTCAGCCAAATTGTGCTAGTGCTTAAAACTAACAGACCCTTGCTAAAACTGTGTGATTTAAATTGTCCTGGGTTATCTTAAACTTCTCAGATGATCTCCTACTGCACAGCACCACAGGAGTGAATTGGTTTAAAGCACATGACATCCTCCAAGTACAAAATTACTACCAGAGCCTTGTTTCTGACCCAGAAACTGAGACTGCCTTTTTGTTACAGAACAGATGGTAGCAGGAAATCACCATTAAAGCATGCATCTTACAATTGGCATTTAGCACTGTTTCTAGTTTCTAAATGGGGTTTTCCTCTAAATAAATGCAACCAAAGCATTGTGAGAATTGCATTTTTGTCTTCTCTTATAGATTTGCAGGTTAGATATCTCAATATACCAGCAAAATTACTTTTGCTTCTAAATCTCAGGCCTACAAATTCACTCTGGGAAACAGGAAGTCAAGCTGGGTTTTTTCCATCTTAAACATTAGGACCAGAAATAAAGGCTTCACAAGACAAATTTAACTCTCAGTTGTGCTTCTGTAAATTTCCTACTTTTAAATCAAGCTTTTAGTTTTGAACACCACATCAGGTTAATTTAAATCTTATGGTTCTCAGGGCAAATATTTAGGTTTTGGAGTTGAGTTTGGAGGGCTAGAGGTTATAGGAGCACTGCTGATGCAGGAACTTGGGACCCTGATGGGACTTGGGACCCTGTTTTAGTTCAAAGGTGAGTGCTTCTGCCTCTTGTGCAGCAAACCATGTTGATGGCAACCACCAAAGCCCTGCAGCCATGCCCACCCTGCTAAGTGCCCACAGAATCACAGGGCAGGCTAAAGCACAGCACATTCCCTGAGCCACACTCTGCACACTCATTCTGCCTCAGTCACCTGTGCCACAGTGAGCCTATTTTCCATAAGGACATGCTGACCATAAAATCAGGATTTCTGATCCCCATATGGCCATAGGACATGACTGCAAGTCACAGAATCACAGAATCAACTAGATTGGAAAAGACCTTTGAGATCATCAAGTCCATCCTGTGACCTAACACCACCATGTCAACTATACCATGGCACTAAGCCACATCCCATCTTTTCTTAAACACCTCCAGGGACGATGACTCCACCATCTCCCTGAGCAGCCCATTCCAATGCCCAGTCACTCTTTCTGTGAAAAATTTTTTCCTAATGTCAAACCTAAACTTCCCCTGGTGTAGCTTAAGACTGTGTCCTCTTGTCCTATTGCTGGTTGCCAGGGAGAAAAGACTGACCCCCACAGGGTTACAAACTCCTTTCACACAGTTGTAGAGAGCAATAAGGTCTACCTTGAGCCTTCTTTTTCTCCTGGCTAAACACCCCCAGTTCCCTCAGCTGCTCCTCACAGGACTTGTGTTCCAGACCCTTCACCAGATTCATCATCCTTATCTGGACATGCTCCAGCACCTCAATATCCTTTCTAAATTGAGGGGCCCAGAACTGGACACAGGACTCAAGGTGCAGCCTCACCAGTGCTGAGTACAGTGGAAGAATCACTTCCCTGGTCCTGCTGGCCACACTACTCCTGATCCAGGCCAGGATTCCATTGGCCTTCTGGCAGGGGACAGAGGCTAAGCGAAAGCAGGCACACCCATGCTTAGCTCTCCTTCCTACCTGAACACTTTGCCCACGCTAAAAATTTACACAGGCTCATTTAGTATTTTCGTGCACTCCTCAGAGCTTGTGGAAAACTGCTTCAGCATTGGCTTGAGTTCAGTGAATTTGGCAAAGTCAGTTTGGGGTCAAGTGCAAGGTCTGGCTCACACGGGCAACACATTCTAACCACTGCACTGAGTTGCATAAAGACAATGTTGTTTCATGGGCAAGCAAGGAAAACTAGTGCCAGACCTGCCAATCTGGGACATTTCATTAAACAAAGCCCTGTCTCCAAGTCTTTTGTAAACCCATTAGTTTTAGACCAGCTCTAAAACACTGCAGCACAAATTCCAGAAAGCCCAGAAATTCTGTGACATAACATTTTTACCTGTTTGTGAAATGCTTCCTAATAAAGCAGACAACTAAAGGGAGCCCCAGAGAAATCTGGTAGTTCTCCCTGCTTAATTGGATGCACAAAGCTCCATAGCAATAGGGGTACATTTCTGAAAAAGCTGATGGCAAGCCATGCTTATTTATTTGTTCAGGTATACAGGTTCAAATTGCCTCAGCTAACTTATTTGGAACTAATGCCATTATAAATATTTGTAAATGTCAGAGATTATCCTCTTGGTTGATTTTGTATTACTTACTCTTCAGTGCTTTAAAATGATACAGTGCTGTCCTAATTTAAAAGTACTTTCTCCAAGTACATGCAAATGCACCAAATTCTAGTTTCCTATCGTTTTCAAGTAGGCCAGGTAATAGCACAATCAATCTTGTCAGAAGCAACACCTACCATCATATAACGGATACAGCTTCAGTGCATATTATGTTCTATTTTTATTTCTGAATTTTAGGTATATTATACTTTGCTTGAAATGTAAAGAAATAGGGGCCAGAGCTGTCTAAAGACACAAAAGCAAACCTTACTTAAAGTACTTAAAATTGCACAGTTCTTGTGTAGTTAAAATCAGCATGACCCTTACTACTTAGAGAATGGAACTATATACAAGACATAACAATAGGAATTCATATATTCAAAGTTTGTGCATTTTTCTGCTTTTCCTTCCTTTTACATTCTTAAGAAAGGCTTATATTCAAGGACGCATATCACTGTAAATACTCAATAGCACACTAAAACACATTCCCATTTTAATCCTAAAATAATGTGAGCAATAATCTAAACAGCAGCCCATGTATTTTTCTATCAGATCACTTAAAGAAAATCAGGTTTTACAAAAGCAAAGAGTAGCACTGGAAAAAAGAAGCAAAGAAATTACTTTGAAAGAGCACATCCAGAAAAGCATTTCTATAATTTACAATGGTCAAAAAATTGCATTAATGTTTGGATTTATCAGCTAAGGACTGATGTTGGTGATAACATCATTCTAGAAAATAGCAAATAGATCCATTCTAGAAATAGGAGTCTCTCTGTTTGGAAAGGCAGAATGAGGTAGCAAACTGAGACAAATCAGGGGAAGTAACTTTGAAATTATGTATTTGCCAAGACCATTGAGTGTTCTATATTGAGCAAAACAACCTACCAAACCAGCCTCACTGCAACATATACTTCTTCCTAACTAGGCACAGCTTATGAAAATCTTAGCACTTACTATTGTGTTCAGGAAGCCACTACATAGTCCATGGTAATTCCGTATCTATAAAATTTTCCCAACTGAAAATTCTGTTTACATTGGCAACACTCCTAATCTAGATGACCAGACATTACAAACAGTTCTTTGTGAATACAGTTAATTCCATTCTAAAATATAGATTATATTATGATAGCAAAAGAATTCTTTTCCTGATATAATACAAATCTTCCTTGGAAGATTTTTTATCAGAAAATCTTTTAAAGTGATAACAGAAAGCAATAATTCTGACATCCAAAAATGATAAATATGCAAGACACAAAACAAATTCTTTATTGTCGCCTTGTGAATGAATGAGAACATGAGGGGTTTTATATACTGGATGAGTTCATAATATCTCCCTTATGGTTTATTTGAACTTTTCCAGAGAAGAAAAATTATTTGCCTGGCCACATTTTATTACTTATAGCACAGATTAGACAGAATCTTCCTTCCTACCCAAGACATATTGCAGGTCTCTGTCAATGTCTCCTGAACACCCTTCTTTTGTGGGAGTCTTTCTTCAAAAATGGCAAAGGTGACCCCATGTAGATGAGGGATGAGATGCAACAAAAAACCTTAAGCATCATTAGCTATGGAGATCACACTGTTTTAGGCAAACTACCAAAGATGAGCAAGCAGTCTGCTAGAATGTTCAAAGTATTCTCACCAAATGTAAGGTGAGTTAGTGATACATCTATGAGAAAGGCATAATGGAGGATCAGCACAAATGCACACCATGCATACCAATTCAAATTGCCTTCCTAAATTCACAGAAAAGCACCTTCCTCATTTGTTTCTCTGAACAAGAATTGTTCTATACAGACAATAACTGATATTAAGAACTTTCCTAGGGTTCCTAGATTCAACATATTATGTAAATAATGGAATTCATAACTTTTCTTCATCTAAAACGTAATTATAGCTCTTATCTGTGATATAGAAAATCCTTTCCTGCAAGATGATCCTAATCAGGTTAACCTGAATTTTTGACATTGATTTGCATAGAAAAAATATTGGGACTCTGACTACTTATGCATGAAACAGCAGTTATCTGCCTCCGAGACATTTCCTACATTGGTACAGATCTGTCACCTTGCATGACTCTCCCAGCTTTCAAATTAAGCTTCTGAAGTGGTCTGATTTTCACATCACTGTTCCAAAGTCAGCAGCTATTACCCATAACTAATATAATATGACAACACTCCTCAATGTCTCACTCTTCAAATGCCCTTAGTAATTGCCATCATTCAATATTTAGAATTACGCATGCTGGGAAAATGTACCTCATAAATGTAGAGTCTGTTACGCACAGAGATTCCTCTCAAACTTTTATTCTCAAGTTTTCAGAGGTAATATGAGCCCTGTGGATGCAAATGCTTTTCAAAAGCACATACATTTCAAATACATTTCAAAGCAATGTTTTCTTCTATGGGGAACATCCTTGAAAATATAATAGAAGGCAAATTGCCCTCTGTTTGCCTGCTACCAGTCGCACTCAGTTTGCACTAGTTAAGCCATCCAGTCTACCTGGATGCCAGCAACCCACTAGAGTTAATACTGAGCTCTGCAGCCAATTTTGCCAACACAGCTCTAGATTACAGAAGGGGAATATTGACAAACAATGTAATATAATTACTGTTTATGTTCCTCAAGGTATGTTATCCTGCTGACTTGGTCTTTCTCTCCCAGAATCAAATATTTCTTTTATGACAGCTCTTCTTCTGTAACAGAGTTGATATCCTAACGCTGGGCTCAACTGCAAACCACCTGATTTTGTCACCCTTTCCCACCCTTTCCCTTTCACCTTGTCACATAAACAGATGCACTGAACCTACCAGCACTTGTAGAGCAAGGTATTACCTGAAATGAGTCAGGGTGACAGAACTGAACCCTTCGTGTTTAAGGGGGGTTTAATCTGTAGGTACCTGCCACCACCACCCGTTTGCACTGCTCTGGCAGTATAAAAGGACCTTGAAATGGGTGCAAATACAGATGTCAGATCAAAACCAGCACCATGCATGCATACTGCACAGTCATTAGCAAGGTACAGAGCATGAATGATGAACACAGGTGGTGTTCCTGTGCACAGCAGACCGACAACAAGTGACTAATGGATGTGCACGGCCAAATAACAGGAATAAAAGTAACCCAACAGTGCTCCACTCCTTTATCAGAAGTTCAACTGTCCAGACATAGATCCTTGCAGAGAAAGCGGGGAATGAAAATGTCCTACAACAACAGGAACTCCAGCCCTTAGACCACCAGTGGGAGTCACTGAGACCATGTAAGCTTTCCTAACGCTTTCTATTACAAACTTTATAGAAGTCTATCATAAACATTGAGACATGACTGAGGCCCAAAGAACCATGGCTCAAAACTCAGCAAGAGAAAGTTGCCATTGAAAATATAAGCATCGCCTGAGAGAACTCATTCTGAAGGAAATAAGCTTGTGTTCTACCAATGGTATGCAAGGTCAGGTTAAAAGAGTTAAACATGAACCAAGTATAAGGCAGAAATGTAAAAGTGGCTTTGGGCAAAAAACTATCTCCTAAAAAGATTGGCTTCACATCACCTGACTTCTTGGCACCTTAAGGTGAGAGAAGGCATTAACAAAAGCAGTATTTTTCCCTCTACCCTGAAATCTTAAGACTGTGACTTGGTCAGCCAGCTGAACGATCAACTGACCTTCCCTCCACCATCAAGTATTTGACAGGGTGTTATTTTATTAGTGCTAAAAAGCCTGATATCTCAGTCCATTACAGAGAGTTTCTGAGGGTAGAAGTCTTTTCAGCCTGCAGACATGTACAGAAGCATCTAGAGAAATCTTTAAAGACTTTTTAAAAGGAAATCAGTCAATTTCATGTACTTGACTGGTGCCAAGATTTTACTGTCACTGCCCTTGAAAGCATCCTCTGTTTGCATGGATAAAAAGGGTATTTAATTGTCTCAAATGCAAACTCACATGTATCAGTGTATTTACTCTGCAATAAACTACATTTTTGTTTTTTCCCCAATGGAAATAATATAATGGACTCAAACATACTGAAGCAAATTAAGTAGAAACAGAAGACACTTTTCTCAGAACCAATATGAACCCACTTATTTTAAAATGTCTTTTTCCTTTTGGGGATGTTTAAAATGTCTTTTTCCTTTTGGGGATGTTAACCTAACTAAAGATCAGGTAAATTTTGCTTTGCTTTAGTTTTAAGGGTTAGAAAAGAAACAGAGAAGAAAGCAAGCAAAAAGAGAAATGGCAAATATTTCAGATTATAATTAATTGAAAACATAGCCAAAGATGACAGCAAATGCAATCAAGAACAGAAGAGTTTAAACTAAGCAAGCAGATAGTATACGCAATGAAATGGGGATAAATTTAGAATGAGACTAGCAGCAAAAAAACCACCCCAAAATCTCCAAATCTCGAAACTTTTTCTGTTGAACAGGAAAATGCTCAGATAGGAGAACATGGAGAAAGACAGTAAGGAGAGCAATATACATTGCTGACAGTTAATATGACCATGTATTTTTTGTAGAAAAAAGGAAAAGTTTGTTCTGTAAGTGGGACTAGTTAGTCAGGATTCAAAATTTGGCCTATAAACACAGTTCATAATGGAAGAAGCAGTTTCTCGTCTTTAGAAAAAAGTAATTTTAAAAAATAGTGGAGATACTGCAGGTGATATAGAAATCTAGAAAGTGTTAAAGTAGAATAACTATGAACAAGATCTAAAAGTTTTGGAAAATTGTCAATTTTTTCCCAGTGTGATTAAATTCAATTAGTGCTAATCTTTCATTAGAAACCCTTTTAGAAAATAAATGATGGGCAATTTATTATACACTGTCCCTTTCTTAATGATGACTTTATAGAATAGATAGTAAATTTATTGCCTTTTATTTAAAAAATCCTATGGAAAATATATGAGCTAGCTTGTTGCACCTTTCAGCACTAACCCAACTACAGGAAGATAGCAATTTTTTCACCTAGGAGAAGTGCTTGAATTATTGATCTGCTCCACATGTGGTTGATCCTACATCTAAGTAAATATCCCAGCATTCATCAGCAAATCATACAGCATGCTCTTCAGCACAAACTACTACATTATCTTTTTGGGACACCCACCGAGATTCCATTAGTCCTATTTCCAGCTTTTAAAACTTGCATTCAGAGATTCCTCGAATCTTCCTTTCCTTTATGGGGATTCTCAAATTCAGATATGATACTTAAAGGAAAGCTCAAGTACATTTGTGGAAAACCTGAGGGGAGATAACAGATTTTTTCAGGCCACCCAGAAAGCTGGGATGCCTCATCCTCTTCTTTAACCACACTGACTAAAATGGCACATAACAATAGGGAGTTAGCACAGAAAAAGCTAGTCTTCAAATTTCACACAGCTTTGTGAGAGCGCTATTCTTTCACTGTTGGAAAGCAGAAGGAAGTGGTACCCATACCCATCCCTCCTGAAGAGGTTGCTGAGATATGTGTAGAGATTCACACAATTGAGACTGATGCTGCAAACTACAAAACAGTACCTCGCTGAAAAATATAATGAGGTATTCCTCAAAGTGTAAGCCAAAGTGGGAACAGACAGTGTTGCAGTGCATTTATCTAAGCAATCACAATTCACAGTTTCAGTTTCTTATTTTACTGCAATAGAAGCAGTAAAATAAGTATAATCAAAGAAACTCACTTGTCACTTGTCCAGATACATTTAAATAAGGGTGGATGTGGTCCTAAAGAAAGAGAGCTGATCTGTTGGTCTTCACCAGCATATTTTCTTCCCTAAGTCCTGGTAGTGGACAGGCTATATATTCTTTTCAATACAGAAAATGTGAATTCTCTGCAATACAGAAAGTACATACACCTGCTAGGGGTAGAGGCAAAGATGGACCTTCACCCAAAAATCAATCATGTCACGGTTAGTTACCTCTTTCCTCATTAGCAGCACTGGCTCTAGAACAAACAGCTGGTCCAGACACATGGGTCTTTAATAAAACATGGCAAGAATTTGTTTTTCAATTTTCTATAATATCCAAATATATAACCAAGAGCACAGCTTAAAGTAACCTTTCTCCTCTGTATTTTCCCTCTGAAAATGAAAAAAAAAGTAAAATTAAGGCCAAAAAGGAAGCACAAGGGAGGGCTCAAAAGCAGCAGCTGAAAAATTTCTAACTTACAATTGTTGGCTGATAGAAATGTGATAGTTAGGTATCTAAGTCTGTAACACCCACTTCAAGAGATCTTGGTGCTAGTCTGGGCCTTTGAACACATACAGCACATACCTACCACTGCTGACCTATAATTCAACACTGAATTCTTAAGAAACATTTTTTGAGGGAGATAGAAAGCACTGTTATTCCCATTTTATTGACTCCAGAACTGAAATAGACACCTCAAGAACTAATTTGAGGCCCCTGAAAGAAAAGTTATTATAGACAAGCTTTCACTGCAGGAAGTCATGGAAAGTCCATGCTCTTAAGTAACAGAAAACTGTCTTCAGAGTGAGCTTCATCACTAACATTTTCAGTATGAATAATTAACATTCACTAAAATGTCACATTCTCCTCTTATGCTTTTCTTTTTTTAACAGGAAGAGTATCCCCCAGAATACATAATACATCTTCTGCTCATCTCTGCTCTTAATCTTATAGCTTTCACGGAAAAGTTTAATCCATATGTCATTTTACTTAAGATGCATTTCCTCTCTGGCCATATGAACAAAACTGAGACCCAGCCATGGATGGAGTCCAACATTTAGGTACATGGACAAACTATGCAAAATGATCCAAAAAAAAAAATCTCAAAAAAAGGTTATCTCTAGAAAAACCGAAGTCCTCTGAAAATGCTTTTGTTTAGTACGGGCTATTAGGGAAATCCACTTTGAACATAAATTTAGATGGCTAAACAAAAGTAGGAGGAAGACTTGTTCCTGAGTGGGTAGGAAAGACATGCCACTGATGTGACACTGGACCATATGGCACAAGAATCTAGTCAGCAAAAAGGACAAGTTTCCTGACCACTCTACATTACTCACTTAACTTTTTCCTAAAAGGACTGTCTGTCATGCTAACTACAGTTTTCCCTCTGCAGTGAATCCTCAACCACTGCTCATTCCTTGGTATCAGTTGGGTGCTATCACTCCAGGCAATCTTTTTTTTTGATGTAAATATCTAACTGGAATGAGAAGAAAACAATCAATTCATACCACAGAGACCACTGAATAATCTCCTGGCAATGACACTTCAAGCCACTATTGACCTGGCTGGGAAAGGACTAATGATTTAGATAAGAAACATGCTTTATGATATTGGCCATCCTTTTGCCCTCTACTTGCCCCCACTATAATTTTTCTAAAACTTTCTTCGGGGAAGGAGGTTAAGGAAAGATGGCTTGTAATGCAGTATCAGATACAGTGCTTCAAAAACTTCAGCTTCTAATCACATTTCATTTTTAATAGTCATCTCCCAGATTATTTATTTTTCAGACAGCAGCTTAAGTTATTTGAACAACTTTGAGAGCAATTTCCTTTACCCCATTTCTTTAGACATTTGCAGTAATTTCATAGGTACTAGCTCTTTACATTATTTTCTAGTTCATCACTTTTACTATCATTTTGACTCAGAGCTCATTTCTTTGATGTACAATAATTTGTTGTGAGAGCACAGGATATCAAAGGACAGCAATATCTTCATCATCTAATGTGCAGCATGATCTACATGTCAGGAAGAAATAGGATATTATTTATGCTTCCTCTCAACCATCTCTCTTGCACAATAGTCAGATTGCTACATTCAAATTACAGCACACGTATCATTGCACACCAAAGAAGCTCCGTATAACACCAGGCAAGGAGCCTTGTGGTGTAAAATCCTGTATTCTACATTGTACAGAGTAAGAAAAGTCCAGCTCCCTTTGTCCCAAAATTCTTCACTGCAACACCATCCAGAACATAGGATTTGGGTCCTATATGTAACATTTCTTCTTTTTGCTTTCTTGCTCTGATTTACTTTTGTTCTTTCCTATTTCACTTTTTCTTTTTGGTGGAAATCTGTTTTAGCCAACCAACACAGAACCTCTTTTTATTTCATTGTCAACCCATGCTCTGAAAGGTGGTTGATGCAGGTTAGCCTGGGTTTTGGGCTGGATGCAGAGATGGTGTAGTGTACCTGTCAATCTAATTCATGAAGCTGCAAGATAACAATCAGTATCAACAATAAAAAGTGCAACATCAGCTTTTGTTGTTCTCTTCCCTTTTATGTCTATTTGTCTTGTTTGGTTCCCAGCAAAATGACATCAGAGCTTAGGGAAAACAAAACCTTGAATCCATTCCAAGTACATTTTTCTTTTTCCAAAAAAGACATTTGATAAAATCTGTAATACTACATATGATACAGTTTCACTAGAAGAACTCCTTTCTACAACCTTTTTATATACAAAGGAAACCAATTAGGGGATGCCAATTAAATGAAAACTTCTTACTTTTTATTGTATTGCATATTTTTACAGATTTTATTTTAAAATATATATTTAAAAACTCCACTTATACCTCAAATTTTCTAACTACTTTTCTTCTTTTTTCCCATATCTTTATTAAAACATTAAAACAATTTGCAGTGTCAATTGTGGACCTAATAAGCCAAGGTCTTCATGTCGAAATTTCACTATCATACAGTGAGCCAGACTAACATGAGACCATGTAGGAACACTTAGGAAAGTAACACCATCAAAAATAAGGAGTTTATTTCTATTATGCCAGTAGTATGCATTTGTGGAGATGTGGGTACTAATGCCTGTAGTGGTGAAAGGCAATATTGATTTCTGATTAAAACTTGACCATTCTAATATTGGCTTTTTTCCATCACATATGATGTCTCATTTGAAATGCCTGTGACAGTTCTGAGAGCAAATCTCCATTGAACATTGCTTACCTTTCTTACACCCACCCTTGTTTTTTGCCATCTCACCCTATACCTGCCATGCCCATTACATCCAGCCACAGCAATGTTTTCATTCGAAAGGCATCCTAATGATGGCCTCATGAGCGCATATGGGATATTATTCACTCATCCAATCCAATTGTCTGATTTTCCCCTTCATTTAGAATTACTGAGTTTTAGGGAATGCTGCAATATGCCAGTAATTAGCTGTGTCTATGTTTCTGGGTGAAACTACCGCTACTGCCTCTAGATTCTGGTACCCATGACTCTTCCCCAGTCTTGGTGTGAGACATGGCTGTATCCCACCAGCATGCTGGGACCACCTCAGCTTCTGCTTCCCTCCCATACTCTTACATTCATTGGGAAATTAGGCATGTGGACAGTTCTGAAGGAAGGTATCGACATTGCAGACCCTGGAACCATTTCCAGATGACAGCAAGACAAGTAGTGCAGAAAACACTATGCAGTGGCCTTGCCTTGAAGTTTCTGTGATTGGGGGTTTCCTGCTATGCTTACTTGGTGAAACTTGGCACAGCTGAGATCTGCTAAGGCATTCCCTCTGGACGTCATCTCTCCTACAAAAAGTCTGCTCCATGTAATCATCCATCATGATAAATACTGTCTGATAATAAATTCTAAGTCAAGGCCTCAGGTGAGTAAGTGATTGATCTTCCTGTGATAACTCTTGCTCCTTCTTATCAACTTGTCTGAAATGTTTTTTATCATCACTTGTTTCTTTGTGTTCAACATAAAGTTACAAATCCATCCAGACAATAACAATGTTTTTCTATGTCTCTGCAAATGTTTAGCACACCTGTGGGCTCTGCAAGATAGCAAGAACAATAACCACTAAATAGTAGATCCGGCCCTAGAATAGCCTGCAAATGTTAATGCTTAATTAACGTCAGAGTGCAACGTACCCTTTAATTGCACTTCACAGAGTAGAAACAGAAAGAGACCAAAAGGCCAAATGAACAGAAAACAACAGAAAGCAAAGTCCTTCTGAAGAGGAGATTTTGTTCTTCTTCAAAGCCAGAAGTCCAAATTATCTGCAGGGTTTTTTTACCATAAATGAAGTGCACTATTATATAATATTCATCTAAAACTAACTCCATATTGCTACTTCACAAGAAAAAGATAAGAGCATGATTCTATCCAACTTTACGTGTGTGGATGTCAGGTACAGCAGTATTATTTCGAAGTCTACTTCTAACACAGAAGGAAAAGCTGCTAGAATTTTGGCTGGCTGCACAGAATTTGAGCACAATGCAGAAGCTTACTTAAGTGTGGCAGTACTGAACATTGCCACCCTGGCACTTACTGAAGCACAGGGTGTGCTCATTTCCATATCAATGCGACACATGTTTCTCCGAGACAAAGCTGTTTCACACCACTGCAGCTATTTGAACTTTGGAAATAAATGGAAAGGTTTCTGTGCTATTGTTAAAAAACAATGAAACTTATATCCTTTGTGTACAGGATACAGTTAATGAACGCTGTCCTTTGTAGGGCTGTATTAGTGATTTGGGGCAAAAGGAAAGCATTATAACAGAGCTGTGTTGTGCAGGAAAGGCAAGCATCACTTTAAATTCAGAACACAGAGTTGCACGAGTAATAGTGATGCCTTTCAGATTTAGAAGATTATATTCACTGCAACTTTGTTAGCTTGCTGAATGAGCCTATAGCAAAATCTGGGAATCGACAATAAAGTGAAATTTAAGTGATTTGTCCAAGGTCACAGAGAAACACTGGAAACAACAGTCTGTCTCACTTGTGTGTCTGCTCATGTTTTAACAAGACCAAGTTTCTTCTCCTTACCCCACAGAGAAAGAAATACTTTTCAGACTCTCACAAATCAGTGCTAAAATACATTGTGCCATACAAAACAGTAAGCTGTAGTGCGTTAGGAAGGAAAAACAAAACCTTCAAGAAAAGCTGTATCAAAGGACCAGAAGCTTTGTCATGTCACATTAAAACCCAGGGTACCATTGCATCCAAAAGGGTATTACTGGGAAAGAGCCACCTCCTCCCTGCAATGAAAGCAAGCAAATGATGCAATGATGTAAAACCAAGACCATTTAAAATCACTACTTTTAGCAAAGAGCAAACCAACTATTTTTAAACTTGTAGCTTCCCAGGCAGGAAAAGAACTCATTATTATACGTGAATATGACTCCTCAATCTAAACGTCTGTAATCCCTGCCATAATACTTTTATTTAGATTGAAAAGAAAACATGTAGTCTACTCAGTTAACAATAATTCCTTATTCTCTGCTCCCTGGGTTTTCCTTACAATGTTCTTTTCACAATGATTACAGGGAAGAAAAAAGAAGGCAAGAAAAAAATACCTTATTCAGAAAAAAAAAAGTATCAGAAAGTACATTCAAAGATTACCTGTCAACTTGCCACAAGTTGAATTTTATTTCATCACACAACAGCAAATGAGAACAATTTTTGCTCCCATACTCTTTGAAGAGTAGGTGCTTTTAAGAAAACAGAAATAGAAACGGTGCATGTACCTTTTTGTTCTGCAGCAACAGCAGGATGGAGGGTCTGTAAGCTCACAAAATCACAGAAGGGTTACTGATGCAAGGAACCTCTCAAAATCATCTAGCCCAGCCTCTGCTTAAAGGCAGGGTCAGCTAGAGCAAGTAGTTCAGGGCTGTGTCCAGTCAGGTTTTAAATATCATCAAGCAACTACCTCTCTGGACAATCTATTCCAGTGTTTGATCACCCTCACAGTAAAAATGTGCTTTCTTATGTTCAGATGGAATTTTCTGTATTTCCATTTGTGCCCTCTGACTTTTCTCCTGTCACTGGGTGCCACTGAGAAAAGCCTGGCTCCAAGGTTTTTGCACACTCCCATCAGGTATTTCTGCACATGGGCAAGGCACCCTTGAACCTTCTCCAGGCTCAACAATTCCAGCTTTCCCAGCTCCTCATTTGCAGATGAGTGTCTGCCTGTACTTGGCACTGGTGAGGCCACACCTCAAGTGCTGTGTTCAGTTCTGTGCCCCTCACTTCAAAAGAGACATTGAGGTGCTGGAATGTGTCCAGCCAAGGGCAGCAAGGCTCATGAAGGGTCTAGGAAATGAGTCTTATGAGAAGTAGCGGAGGGAGCTGGGTTTGTTCAGTCTCAAGAAGGCTCAAGGGGCACCTCATCGCTCTCTACAATGCCCTGAAAGAAAGTTGTGGTGAAGTGGGGACTGCTCTCAACTACCATGCCTGCAGTGAGAGGAACAGAGTGAACGGCCTTAAAGTAGATTAAGGGGGATTCAGATTAGATTCTAGAAAAATTTCTTTCCCTGTTAAAGTAGTCAGACACCGGAGTAGGCTGCCCAGGGAGATGGGGGAGTCACTCTCCCTGGAGGTGTTCAAAAAGTGTCTGGATCTGGTGCTGGGTGATACACTTTAGTGTAGGTGGATGGTAGGACTGGATGATCTTGAAGGTCTCTTCCAGCATTGATGATTCTATAATTCTATTTATTAATGACACATCATTATTAGCAATTGGTGACCATAACTACTTGTGTATTTTAAAGCTGAAGCAAGATATACCCAGCCAGGACAGGGGCAGAAAATGTTAATGGTGAGAATAAAAAGGAAGGAAGAAGGAAGGACACAGTTTTCTAGGCATTTCAATAGCTGCTACTGGACAGAAGCAAATGTTATAACTCGAATTATTTTAAAGTTCACATTTATAGTTCATTCATTTGAAAATTCTGGCCATAGTATCCATGAGTTTCTCTACCCAGATGCAATCCCTGAGAGAAATATTCCTTATAATTCAAAGCAGACCCAGCCTCTGGCAGGCAGAAATTTTTTAACTCCTTAGAGGCTTCTGCTTTCTTACTTAAGGACTCCCATATGAGAGGGAAGCACAACAGGCATACCTGAATAGAAAACCTTTATTTGTAGCGCAGTGAATTACCAGAATAGTTCACAACAGCTGAACTCCACATGTGAACCTGGTATTCCACAAAAAGCCTATCAATTTTTTATATTTTTAATATATAATTTTAATTTATAATTTATTCCATAAATGGACCATTATCATTATACCACATTGGAACCAACTTAGGTGTAACAGGATATTACAGAAAAGGTTAATGACAAGCATCAGAAGATACCACACAGATGTTACCAAGCTGGGAGTAATCAGTTAAGTGCCAAAGGTGTGATCAGTATCCCACACCTGAAGTTGTGGCCAAGAGTCAAGTCTGAAATTCAAAACCTGAGCTAGAAACCATAAAGATCTAGAGCTAATAAAAAATGGAATTTGGGAAAGCCTAGTCCTCTGTGTGCCACTTTAAGCTCTGAACGAGGACTGCAGGCTTCCAGGAGCCTACACTGCACAAGCGAGGTGCCCCACAATGATTTCAAAGGAAACTTGAACGCAGTCAGCCACAAAGCAGTGAATCACAGAGAGTCAGACCAAATCTGCAAAGAGCCAGCCCACAACAGAATCTAAATCCTATCTCCTACATCTCCCCGTGTCCTTTCTGGATATTTGAAATGGGGTATTACTACCTCCCAAGGACAGGAGCTCTCAAAGGATATGTGAAAGAGGTCATGGTTTATTAGCTTTTCAAAAGTCAAGGTCCTTCTGAACATGTGCTGACATCACAGGCACAGGAAGTATTAAAATACAACATCCACACACAGTGATACACTCCCTCTGAAGTGCAGACATTAGAATGACAGGGCAACTACTGAAAGCATTACAAGGATCACAACTTAGGATCTGGATGCCCACATGAAATTCCTGCCAATACGAAATTCCCAGTTTCGGTGCTTATGTCTACTTTCAAAATATCCAGCTGCACATTTCTAAAGTTGTGAAGTTTTTAGGATTTGGAAGGAGTTAAAGAATTGCCTTTAGAAGAAGCTCCATCACTTCTAACACCAAAGGCTCTACATCTGAGAAAGAAAATTGGCTGTTTTGTCACAAAACAAATATCCTCCAAGTCACAGATTTCATAGTATCCTAAGAGAGGAAGGTCTAAATCCCACTGGAATATAACGGGATTGAATGCATGCATTCTAAACTACAATGGAATTTAAGTGCCTACATCCAATTGAAATGCAATTAGATTTGAGTACCTAAATCCCATCACCTGATTGAAAGTCTACCCTCAGTGTTTCACAGGATCATGGGGGCAGGTGGGACTTTGAAAACATATCACATTATGCCTCAACTAGCACAAAAGAAGCTGCATTTAATTCAGTAAGATTATCCCAGCGTTCTCACCTATAGGATTATTTTCTTGGGTTTTATTCTTTTACAACAGAAGGTGGCATTGCTGAACCACTAGTGTTACACAATTAGCAGTTCCTGCATTCTTCTTCCCAGCAGAGAATAGTGCTGGGAAGTTCACAGAGGTTGCATAAAGTTACTTTACGTTAATAGGCTTTCCTGATTCTGCAAGCCCTAGCGCCTAAACAAGGTTAAATTAAGATAGCAAGCAAAAATCATGGGTTTGGCACACAGGATTACAATGGTTGCACAGATTTTGATCAGGCCTATAATATATATACCCACCCACTGGAAAACTAAATAACAAGCAAGTGAAGGCAGAACACACATGACATCTGGTACCAATATGTGCAAAAAAAAAGGCCAGCAAATACTTTCCACAGTTTTACACATTCAGCAACTAGTTTTGTCGTCCTTTCGCCTCAACAAAGGCGAATTGCAGGGTATTGCCACAGGGTGGCTCATCTCGCCTGCGATGGGAGTCACAGCCCTCTCAGCTTACACAAGCAGCCCAAGAAAAGCCGCTCTTTCTCCAAGCCGGATTGCCACAGCCGGAGTACACAGGGAAGAACTGCTACAAAGAGAAAACCAGGAGGAGCACAGACCCAATTTAAATTTACTTTAACCCTGCATAGTTTCTCTCCCCCCAGTGAACCAACAGTCATTCCTGATGATTTTGCGGGCGGATAGAACCTTGTGACATAAAAGCAATGAGCCCACATTCCTCAGCAGCCAAAAAATCCCACTGAGCTCCTTGAAACATCCAAATGACCAAAGAAATTCAGCCTCATGCCTTGTTCTATACCTGCTCACTGTGACAAAATAGATCTTGTTTTCTTCAAAGGGCATGGGATAGGACTCCTGTTCCATCAACAGTGCCATTATAAAAACTGACCTTACTATCAACGGAGGGCTAATAAAAATTTTATGCAATAAAAACATATCACAAACTGTTAAGAAAGCAGACTAGCAAACTGAAAAAATGTGCACTTTTAACAATCAAATTATTCTAGATGTGGAAAAAATTTCATTTTTCTTAAAAAGTAGCTTCATATAGGTAGGAAACTTAATCAGTAACTATTTACAGTTAAATAAATTTAAACAGGATATGCAACTATATTACTGTAATGATCAAACATGACCAACTTCTATAGAAAAAAGTGTTCTGAACAACTGGAAATCAGAATTCTCTTGTTTCTAACTTTTTTTTTTTCTTTTCTGCTGTTCTGTGTTAAGGAACATTTTCATCTTGAGTGAGATAAAGTTTGAAGTTCATTATAATTATATGCTCAGCATATCTGGTTTGGCAGTGCAATTTTCAAAATGTAATTTAATCAATTTCCTCAGATTTAATATGGCATTTTAAAATCTAGTGCTTGTCTCTTCCAAGTACTACATATTTAAAACAGAATTGGATCCAAAAAAGTTCCCATTGCATGGTTTCTGAACTAGTCATTTACAAATGCATTTGAATGTATTAATTCTACTCATGATGAATACGAGCTACCCTGCCAAATCCTGAGAATATTTCTTGAAAGACTAGCATCCAGAAAAACCACTAAGTCCAAAAGTAATTCCAGACAACTAATGTGCTGCTGAAACAATGTGACAGAGCAGGGAAAAAAAACCACCCAGTGCAGAAAAAAATTCCCTAACATCCTAAGAATATAATCCCAACAAACGAATTACACTCCGGTGGTAAAATTAGCCCCCAGGGGAGTATGTATTGACACGGACAGTGCCTCAGGCCTGTAGTGGCCTGCAGCCACAGCCCAGATCACCTTACAGCATAGTTTTGCTACGCTGTTTGTGTGACCGTGCCCTGCAAAAGGTGTCGAGTTTATGATAAACAAGATGCGTTATGCAGCACAAACAAGAGGTGAATATTTTCCAGAGCCGTAAACACAGGAGAGATCTCGGGCAGCGGGTATCACATGTTAATATTATGTATAAAGAACGTAAAACGCACAAAGAAAATGTACTTTTTAACAGAAATTGTGTTGTGTTCATTTTCTCCAGAGTATCACACTGCTGTTTACATACCCTAAGTCACTATGAGATAGTAAGATACTGATTTATTCCCACCACTCTTTAAGAACAGTGATTTCCACCCCCCATTCCCCAGGAAACTCCCAGATGACTTTTATCCGTGAAATTTCACACGGCGCTCCGCTACCGCTGCACTGCGCTGCGCGGGCACCTCGCCGTACAGCGGGGCTCCATGGCAGGGCTGCGTAAAACCGCGTTAACAGCCTGCACCTCGCAAATGCCAAGGGCTTTTCTGCGCCCCCAGAACCAGGAAGGCGGAGACTCCCACTTCGCCCGCGCCTTCCTTCCCTGCGCGGAGACGCAGACCACCCCCAGGGGACTAGGCGGCGACGCATAGCACTACAAGCCCCGAAACGCACCGCGCGCTGCGCACCAGAAAGGAAAGGCCGCGTCAGCGGGCGGGGCACGCCGGTCTTTGTAGTCCCTGCGCGGCCCCGCGCCTCCGCCGCTCCGGGCAGGCCCCGCCCCTGCTCCGGCCCCCCTGCGGGGCGGGGCCGGCGGTGGCGCGGCGGAGCGGGGCGCGCGCGGCGGGAGCAGGTGAGCGGGGCGGTTGCGTGGGCCGGCAGCGGCAGGGCACGGGCAGGGCACCGGCAGCGGGAGCGCCAGCACCGGGAACCAGGGAGGCAGGCAGGGAAAGAGTTAGGCAGTGGAGAGCCCGCCCCGAGAAGGCCGGGGGAGTGGTATCTCTCCGCTGCCCGTCCCGCGCCGGCCGAGAACGGCCCCCGCCGCCTCCGCGCAGCTGTCGCAGCTCCCGCGCACCTGTGCGGAGGCGGCCGCGGGCGGTGGCATCGCGGGGTCCGGTCCCGCTCGGACGGGACGGGACGGCGGAGGCGGAACGCCCCGTTCCCCGGGCGGGGGGTGAGGGGCGGCGTCTCGCCGCGCCTCCAGGTGTTTGTTTCTTGCCCGGTTCCCGCAGCCGTGCGGAGGGACCGGGAGGGTTCCCCGGGCCTCTCCGGTGCCGCGGGCTCGGGGCCGCCCCTGGAGTTACGTAAAGCGGCGGCGGCGCTCCCCGCCCGCGGCCCCTCGGCGGCGGGGCCGGGCCGGGCGCTGCCCAGCGGTGCCGACCAGGCTGGTTTGGTTCTCCTCTGTTTTAGAACCGTCAGGTTACCGTCAGAAGTAGCGCTCCCTGATGTGCAGGTTCTGGGAGCAAGGTACCTGCAGTTGTTTCTGATTCCGTAATAGACTCTTTGGGGCAGGAGTTACTCCTGTGTGTGTGAGGTGTGAGAAATAGTCCCCCCCTCATTTTGAGTTCATAAGCAAGTAAAAAAATGTTGTTAGGTAACTTGGCTGAAGTCGGCACAAAATTATTATTCAAAGAAATCATGAAACCTAAGTCAGCAAGTTCTTTCTTTATATATTGTACTTGTTTTTCAGCTGACATTCCTCAGTTGCACTTAAACCATAAACATCAGAAGTCAGCTTGTCTGCGTTGTCCAGAGGCACAATATGTGTAACGAGATCACGAATAGTATTGCATAGCTAAAAGTCTTGTAAATCCAATTACAACTGTTAAGCAAGGAATGCTTCGTTTCTGATCTTTTATCCTTGAATCATGTGGCTTATTCAGTTTCTCACTGAATATACAAGCCATTAGTTTAAAAAGGTTTGGAACTGCGGTGGCCGCAAGCTGCACGCAAACCCTTTTTAAGTGGTTTTATTGCAGCTTATTTGCTTCACCCGCAGAAAGGGAGGTGCCTGCTGTAAACACCAGGATAAGTTGGTGTCATGCTGCTCTGTAGCATGTGACGGCTGGGCTCCCGGGACTGTCCTATCCTGTTTCTGATCTCGCAGTTCAGCGCTTCCAGCTAATGTTCTCTTCCATTTCTTTTCGTTCTTGACTCACAGCTGGGAATCAAACTAAACAAAATACAGGTTCCGAACAGGAAGCAAATTTCTTGCAAAAAGTCAAGTAAATAGCTAGACGAGAAAGTGCAGTCTCTGGGTTATCTCCTAAGTATCATGAGCGGTTTGCTCTGAAAGTTGGTGTGCTGCAAAGATTCTGCTGGTTCTGTGCAGCTGGGGTAGGAGCAAACTGAGCACGTAAACCCTCTTCCCTGTGCCGAGGTAAGTAGGGAGTGACGTGGTTTGTCTGAAAGGATTTTTTTTAAACGAAATTGTTCTCAGTTCCTTTTATTGCATGTACTGGCAGTAAACTATATTTGTAGATAAGGCTTGATTCTAGGGTTTTGACCCTTGTTTGAGCATTGTATTTTTTTCTAATATTTAGTAGCCTTCATAAAGTGCAGATTGATGTGGTTTTGAACTCTGTTGTAACTCAGAGCATGTAAATATTTTACATACTGGGAAATTGTGATACTTCTACAGTTGAAGATGGAGTTACATCTGTATTATGAATATAGATGTATTTGTGAGTCTGGTATAGTAATATTTTTGTATATTTCTTTCAAATTTTTTTTACAAAAAAAATACTCAAGTTAAGTGATGCAGTGTGCCATTTGCTCACTTGACCAGGTGTTTCTGTTACTCAAAGAATACTTTTCTGTTACTCTTTAAAGTTACAGGAATCTGCATGTGACACTGGTAGTATCAGCCCTTTTTTTTTTGTCTGTGGGTGTGTTTCCTGTGTCAAATTGAGTCAAGAACGTCCTTCAGATGAAAATAGTGTCATCATCATCTTTAATATGCATTGACTCACAATTTGGGGTGGCCTTGCAGAGTACAAAAGTAACTAAACCAGAAAATGTACCCTCGGAGCAGGTTTAGTGCAGTCCAGCTGCTAATAAGCATCCAGGCAGTGGTACCAGATTAGAGCTGGTCTGAAATGAAAGCTGCTGAAGCACATACGGTGTAGGTGTTGGCCTCTCAACACCAAGGGCTTTATCCTCAGGATCGTCTGTGTTGAGCTCTCTTGCTTGCCAAATTGGTACAGCTGCTCAGAGATTGATGTGCATTAAAGAGTAATATGTAGTAAGTAAACCAGCTCAAGATAGTAAGTTCTTGACCGGTGTTTGACTTTAAAGGAAGAAGTTCTTCTACAAAAGACACTGTTCACAAGTATTGTAACTGGTGAAAGTGTCATTGTGGGGTTTTGGATTTGGTTTGGTAAAGTGATGAAAAGCACAAGTATTTTTTGCATCTTAAAATTCCACAAACTACCGAGTGAACTTCAGCAGGTTCCCTGAGATGTGGGCTTATTTTCTGCTCCAGGTTCCCAGTCATGCAACAGAGAATAATCACTTTGTATGTATAGACTGTTTGAGTTTTTGCAGTGTGGATTCACTTAGGTTCTTTTGTTTACAGGAATTTAATCCTACACCTCCCAAGAACATAGCTGGGTGGGACATTGTTTAAGGGCATGCTCCCAATTCCTTATGCTGGTAACATGGAAGAATCACTGAAGTGGCAAGCAAAAAAGTAGTTACCTTTTTCAGTGTTGCATTTAGATATTTATTTGTTCAGAGAATATTGCTAGAGAAAATGTATCAGACAATGCTTCATGCCTTGCATTGAAGAAAAATTATTGCAGAGTTTATTGTTTGAGGCAGAAAATATATTTTCTTACTGAGATGTGGGTGAAAAAAGGGGTTTAAATCTTGGTGTAGCTCCAGGAGAACGTCTTGTCACGGAGACAGGTGTGACTTGCTTTCTCTCACACTAAGTGAGGCTGAAGCAGGTCAGATGTCTGAATTGTGGCTTCACTCACACAACCAAGCACAGGACTGTGCTGCAACAGAAGCTGCTGGATACTTCAAATCCCGTCCCTGACCAGCTAAGTGAGTCAGCAGGGGTTTATGATACTGACATTTCAGTGCCCTCAGATGCTGCCCAGTGTCCAGCCTCATTCCACAGTGAAGTAGAGATGTTCCCAAGAGACCGCTGCCAGTTTGAAATTGTTCTCCTGGTCAAGTTACCTGAAATTTCTGACAGAGAGTGTGTGAAGTCTTCCTGATGTAGCTGAAAAGATGACTAAGTTTGTTTTTTTGTTCACTCAAGGAATTTGTTCAAGAGAATTTTTCAGTCTTGCTGGTGCTGTTTCATTTAAAATTTATTTCTTTATTCATGTGCTCTAGGATTAATTTAGAGCAAAAGAGTGAAAGCATCACTTCACCCTTGCAATTAGGAATCTCATTTGGTTTTGCTGCAGTAGGTGATTGATTGTCTGATGTGAATCAGGTTGGCGGTTTCCCATTTCACAGCTTCCTGCAGCCTCCTGGTTGATTGGTTTATTTCTGGGTGAAATGGATCATGGCTCAAATCCTGTTAATCCAAAGAGGTGGTATTTAATTTGCATCTTATAAGAGCTCTTCTTTGGGTGCTTTGTTAAAATGAGGAGATGGTGCTGTTTTGGCAGTTTGATACTGCGGTCTTAATTTTATTTTGCTTTTTTCCAGAAATGTACATGTGTGCACACAACAGACCCGTTTGAAATGGTTTTGTTGAAGAAAAAATACTAAATTGTTTATTTATCTTTTTTCCATACACTTTTTTTTTTTTTTTTTTTTTGCATTTTAATCTTATGGAATGGTAAAACTACCTGCTGTAACAACCCTGCTTTTGATGTGCATGGTTGTAAAACTTAACTGCTCCAATTCAGACTCCAGAAAATGTGCCCATTTAACATTGTGACAAATGTCTGCAGCATTACATACAACAGAGTTGTTTTGAAAAAATACTTTGCATTGAAAACAGACCTATTATGCTTCAGTGGGTGTGTAATATGCAAATATGTTTTCACCTAAGTTGTTTGCTGTCATGTCTTTTGATTCATGTCGTGTATATTGTTGCCTGTGTGTTTGGCTCACATAGTCTGCAGTGGCTGTCTTACAGAATCAATTCTAAGAAAACCTTTTGTACTGTTTAAACAGTCACTAAAACTACTCCTTCTTATATGCCAAAAAATTGTTGATTCTTTGGATAAAACTAAATAACACTTAAGTCATAAAGGACAAAAGGATTTTTCTCTTTTGTAATCTTGCTTTACTTCTTTGCCATTTTAATTTTAGTAGCTGTGGAAGACAGAACTCTTGTGAAGCTGTCAAATGGTTGAGATACAACTGAAAAGCACCATTTTATATAAAGCCAAATTTTTTGTGGAAATGTTTTACCGTCAATACTGCTGTGTACCATCTCAGAGCTAATACAGATTTTTTTTCCAAAGCTCTTAGTGTTGCTTTGACTTAAAAATGACAGCAATATTTTCTGTCCTTAATTGCAGGTACTGTTCCTGAAAACAAGACAAAAAATGGTTTATACAGTGAATGAAGCTTAAATTCCTGGACCAAAAACTGAGGGGTTTTTATATGAAGGATGGCAACACCATATGTTCCTGTTCCTATTCCTATTGGAAGTTCATCATCCAGCTTTACAAACAGAAACCAAAGAAGTTCTTCCTTTGGGAGCATCTCAACGAGTTCAAGCTCCTCAAAAGGACAGCTGGAGGACTCTACAGTTGATAGTTTTAAAAAGATGAGCATGCCTGACCAGATTGGTTCCACATCATCTGCATGCAGCAGTCCACTTGTTAGGACTAAGTTTACAGGTCTGGATACATCCATAGAATACTGTACTCAGCCTGTAGAAGAAATAGAGCAGAATGCAGATTCCAGGAGCTGGGAAGATCGACCATCCACACCTACTATTCTGGGCTATGAGGTGATGGAGGAAAGGGCAAAATTCACTGTAAGTTTTGGGCATAGTATAGTTGATCCTGGAATGACAAGATAACAATTGAATGTGCTTTGCATTGTCTTTCGGCAAATAATCCTGCAGTTCGGGGATGTTTACCGGTTTAACTTCAAAGTACTTCCTGACAGGAAAGTGTCATTCCTGTTACACAGGTGGGAAGACTGGGACTAGAAAGCAGTCTTTCCTGCAATTGTGTATGTGGAATAGAAGGAATTGGTTCTGCTTCATTTATCAACTTCTGCTGCAAAAGTCAGGAATTCCTTGCACAGTTACAATTCCTTGTGAAATTGAACCTGTATAAGTTCTGTGTAGTTAAACTTCTTAAATGAAATCTAGTCCTTTATTTGAAATGCATGATAAGAAACCTTGATGTTTGCCCTTGGCAGTTATTAGTAACTTAAAACATTTCTGTGAAAGTGCACACCTGTGGGTTTCAACTTCTTGCCCAGCTTAGTTTCTAGTAAGGGGAAACCTGTTCTGCAGACAGACTGAGAAGTCACTTATGCCATCTCTTGTGCCAGAACAGCAGCCTAACTGGTTTGTATTGATTTTTCTCAAAGTGCACTGTAGCTGGCAGTTCATTTTTTTTCCATGCCATAAATGTATCAATGCACTTTTACATTTGTTTTTGTGGGTGTGGTTGAAATATTTCTTTGAGATAATACTGTAGTGCTTGTGGGACTGATGGAAGCTGTTCGTTACTGATTATTAATTATATTACTTAAGATGAGCAACATCAATCAGAAATGGGTAAGGAGAAGGAAATTACAAACTTTTTCCCTCCTGTTTTCTTTTAGATTAGAGAAGTGCAGAATCTTTATGACAGTTAAAATACTAAGGAAATCAAGTTCTTTTTGCAAAAAGTTAAATAATGCTGCTTTTTAGTTACTTGAGAATGATACCCTGTCTTTTCCTGAGATTTTCAGTTTCTAACATCTTTGTGCATGATAGCATAAGAGAAGAGCAGAATTTTTTTTTAACACGTAGATTAAAAAATTTGTTTTAAATATTAACCTTCAAAACTAAAACTACAATCAATATAGTTATATGGACAAGGATTAGTCTGAAAATACCGCAGAATCATTTAGATTGGAAAAGATCTCTAAGATAGAGTCCAGCCTTTGATCACCACCTTGACAGCCAGACCATGGCAAAAAGTGCCACATCCAGTCATTTCTTGAACACCTCCAGGGATGGTGACTCCACCACCTTCCTGGGTAGCTCATTGCAATGTTTAACAACCCTTTCCATGAAGAAATTTTTCCTGATGTCCAACCTGAACCTCCCCTGGGTGCAGCTTGAGGCCATTTCCTCTTGTCCTGTCGCTGGCTGCCTGGGAGAAGAGGCTGACCCCCACCTGGCTACTGCCTCCTTTCAGGTGGTTGTAGGGAGCAATAAGGTGTCTCCTGAGCCTCCTCTTCTCCAGGATAAATATCCCCAGCTCCCTCAGCCTCACGTGACTTACCCTCTAAACCTTTCACAAGCTTGTTGCCTTTTGATGGGCTTGTTCCAGCTCCTCTGTGTCTTTCTTGAAGACATTGCCAAGAAACTCCAGTGTGCCTGTAAGGTGTTCTGTATTAACAATGACAGCTTTGTCTCCTTATTGTATATGGAAGGCCAGGTCACAGAACAAGTGAAACATTCCTCCATTGTAAAATGCTTGAGTGCATTTTGCTCTTCCCTATTTCACTTCTATTGCTGTGTTAGTTTCTGAAAGCACACAATTAACTGTTTGTTTTCAGTTGCATGTTGTACGGTTTGCTGCTGTGCATTAAAGCCAGCAAGTAATTAGTCCTAGAAATTTGGGTTGCTTTTGGAGTGCTAAAACAATGAGATGGAAGACTGGAAATTGAATTAAAATCACTTGTAAAAGAGAGGAAACTCAATTGCTGAATTCTTTTTTTAGTGTTGGTAGCATCTCATAATTCCCAAAAATAAGAATCTGATTAGGCTGAATGATGTCCAAACTTCAGGAATTAGATGTTGGTGCATGTTAGAGTATGTGGTTGCTGAAGCTTATGGGAGAGAAAACCTAGGCTGAAAAACATCTCTTTGTAAACATTTGGTCTTAAGTGAATTCACAATCCTGGAATGTTCAATTAGCACTTTTATCTTTTTCCTTTTTTCTGTTTGTTTGGTTGTTTTTTTTTTTTTAAGCCAAGTAGAAATTATAATGAGATGCTGAATCAGCCACAGAATGTTACCACATATGGGTGTATTTTCATTGATTTTTTAATTTATAGAATAAAGCCATTCATGATTGAGTGGACTTAAGTGAATTTGTTGACTTAATTTGTGATTTTTACCCCAGATCATGTATGAAGGAACTGAGAGGTGGTTTTGTAATATTCTAGTTCTTATTCATTAATTGCAAACCTTAAAGAGAAGCCAAAAAACACCCAACCACCTTTCTAACTTTGGCAGGAAAACCAAACATGTTTGTTTTGGGTTGACCGTAATTTTGAGGCCAGTAAGCACAAGTTGATTGCACCCTTGTTACAGTTAAGTTCACTGTAATTGGTGAATATTTGTTTTTAAGTTATCTAATGTTTACTTGGAAATTATTCTATTTTTTCTCATATATATTTTTAAACAATGCTTTTGCAGAACTTTCAGTAGAATACAAGAGTAGAATACTGATTAGCTAGTCAATTTGCACACGTATTCCAAAGTTTCTTGTTCTGTGTTTTACTGTGTACTAGCAAAGAGTCTTCACAATTTTACATTTAATCCTTTATTTTATTTATGAAAATAAAACTGTTTATACTTCTAGTATGACAGCGGAGTAATAAAATATTTGGATAAGCATTTATACATAAAATGCAAGGCAGAAAAATTATATGTTAATCATAGTTTTGCAAGCATGTCCTACAGCTTGAATTCTAAAAATTAATAACTTTTTCCTCTGACACAATCCATGACTTCCACAGATGATTCTTCTTGAAAGTGAAATTGTGTTTAAAACAAAGATAAGAGAAGTACTTGCTGAAAAATTGCTTTTGATTTGCACCATAGTTATCTGCAGTTTCTGTAACTATCTGCAACTTAATATGTTATGGAATACAAAATTGCTAGAAATAGTCTCAGACCTGTACAGAAGTACACACTGGGGTTATCACATGTTGGGACTGCAAAAAGAAAAATACTCTTATCAGCTAAGACAACCTGTTATGACAGCATGAAATACTGGAAAAGATTTTACTATGTAACGGATTAGAAAAGGTTTTAAATAGAATTTGGTTACATGAGGGATTGTTTATCATGATTCTAAAAATATCTTTTTCTTTCTTGTATTACATTTTTTACATACAGACTGGGAGGATTAACCTAGTGCAATTGCAGAACCTCTCTTTCCTTACATTGGAGAAAGTAATACTTGTTTAATGTTTTTCAGTTGAAGTTGTTTGTTGTTAGATTCATTGTGCTTAGGCATTGGAATATCAGGCCTCCTAAAAAGTAATTTTTAGAAAATTATTATTATTGTTGTTGTTGTTTTTTTCTTTATCCATTTGCTTTTAAGTAGGAGTATGGTACTGCTGTGCTGTTGTTTTGCAAAATCTGATTCAAAGAATCCATTACTTCAGTTATACAGTGCTGGTATAATCATTCTGATGCAGTTTTCCAGTGAAGTCATATTTTGCCTGGAAAGACAAAACCTAATGTTCAAGACAAATACAGAAGAGGATGTCATTTTATTCTCCCATCATTTTTCTTTGTGAAGCAAGTCAGATGAGACATTTTGAAGCAATATCACACTCAGTACTTAATTATTAACAGTCATCTTAAAAACGCAGTGGCCTGAAGGATCAATGAGTAAAACTATAATTTTGCAAAGGTTAAAGTAGATCACTAAAACACAGTTCCCTTACCTTTTTGATAGCCAAGACTTTTGTTCTGCAGGGCAATAAATTCTTTCTTACAGACAGAGATAGTTATATCTATTTAGGAATTACAGAAGCTTCTTTCTTAAATTCTGAAATTAATATAAACTCTTTGTACTGGTAATCGTTATTTGGTTTTCTTTTACTCTAATTAAGATTTTTTTTATCCATGAGTTTTGTTTCATTAAGAAACCAAGGATCATTTCATCCTTCCAGACAATGCAGTGTGAAGTTCTGCACATTTTTCTGATACTCCTGTCTTTCCACACAGGTATACAAAATACTGGTAAAGAGAAGTCCAGAGGAAAGCTGGGTGGTTTTCAGACGGTACACAGATTTCTCCAGGCTTAATGACAAGGTGGGAATTATACGCTGGTAAATTCTCAACTACCTTACCTCACTTCTTTCATGTCTTGTATTTTTGTCACTTCTATTTTTTCTGGTTTTAATGCATGTGAAACACATATTGTATTAATGACTGGAAAAATATGATTCCTTATTTTTTCAAAGATACATGAAACAGCTACCACTGGTGTAAAGGAGAGGTGACAACTTTATCTGAAGCTGTTGTGTGCATCAAACTTTATATTTATTCCTAGTTTATATGACAAAAGAAATTAACTCTTGAATATTTATCCCCTTCATGGAAATAGAACTAGGGGCTGGTATTCTCTTGCGAGAATGATCCAGTAATTATTTAGTCCTTTTCTGTGTAACAAACTCTGCTTTTGTTCATGATAAAACTGAAGTTTCATGAACATAAATATGTTCTTTGTGTGTTGGTCAGTCTTCAGTTGTTTTCAGTGTCTTCAAAGTTAATACTATATCAGATCTTTAAAGATGAAGGAGGAAACACCAGATTAATAGGAATTCTGGGTCAACAGCTTAATATTTTTAGAATACTTGAAAGGAAGAAATACTTGCCTGAAAAGCACAGGTTTTTACAATTGGTAAATAGTGCTTGGCTGTCAAAAGTAGAGAAACAATTGCACTTTTCTGTGTCCACTCTTCACTCCTAAGATTAATCTTTCATTGCCAGTTCAACACACTTTCTGCTAGTGTGTTCTATCATGTTTCAACATGAACCTTATAACACGCCCTTTTTTTATCCATAGTAAGGGATTTTTTTAATAGCTTATAACTTTGGATTAATGTGCCTCATCAGCTAAGAACTTAATTTGGCTGAAGTTTTGAAAATGGACTTGAACTTAAAAATTTGTCTGGGTTCTTGGTTTGACCTATTTGAATATCTTCTAGACTACCTTTGAAACACCAGTGGAGTCTAAAACTAAATTGCTGAATGTGAATTAGTTTAGAGATTTCATTCTGAAGGAACTCCTGTCTTAAGTACAGTCTATCTTAAATTGAGGAATGTCTTGATATTGGCAAAAGCCTGACTTCTTTTGAGATGATGATCTTGGTATTTCACCTCAGATTTTGGAAGTCAAGTCAGACAACAGTTTGCATTTTGATCAGCTGTGTCAGGTATAGGTCAAGAACTGGCTTACCTCTGTTGACTTTTAGTGTGGTTATCGGCGGTTTGAAAAATTAAAATGCCTAAATAGCTATTAGAATAAATATTTAAATTTTACAAGTGAAACCCTTAGTCTTTGCCATCAAATCTTTGGCAAAAATATTTGGCTTCTAGCATTATTTCTAGGTATTAGTATTTCTGTTTAAAGGAAAATTCTCTATTTTTTGAATTTGTGTCACTAGCTGAAGCTTTTTCATCTTTCAGTATACATCTAAACCATTTACTGTTTGGTCTGTAAGACATTATACTTTTTATAATACAGAAATGTGAACTCTAGGACCTTAAACATAACACCGTTCAGGAAATACTGGAGAATTAAAAAATAGTGACGTATTAATAGTTTGAAAACATGTAATGAAATGGCCAGTGTTAAGAACCAAGAAGTTTGCCATTTCTCCCCAAGACTGTGACTCACATGACACGTGTAATGCATTACATGGTGATGTAGGAAAGGTTCTGGTTCCAAGCAAGCAGCCCTGGCCAGAAGTTGTCTGACCCACGGGTTTTCCTGCTGTGTCTAAGGAGTGCTCAAGAAATAATGCTCCAGGACTGTGCTGTTGAAAATTAGTCCACTGACAGCAGCTGGCTCTTACACCCGTCATCCACAAAAGGAGTAACCTGTGGATAGGAGTGCTCTCTCCTTAGAATTAAATTGCATGATCTATGTGACCAGAGAAGTAAAAGTACCATTAAGCAGAAGTCTGTGTGGTTGAAAAGCTTTCCCAGCAATGGTTATCAGTGGTCTTCTATACAATGGACAGGAACTCGTTTTGTTGCATTCTATGGTTTCTGTTCTATTCAGATACATTCTTACATATGTATGGTATTGATCATAACTTGGTAAGAGGTGAAGGAACTTTGGAGGACCAAAGATAAACTTAAAGATATAAAGAAGAGTCTAATATCAAGATGAAATTCAGTAAGAGGAAAACATATACTTAAATAGTTAAATTCAGTAATAAAGAGCAAGGCTTTGACAATAAACCATTCTGTAAATAAGGAACTAGTTGTTGTCACGGGCTATTTGAATAAGCAATACTTGTGATGTTTAAAAAGCACCTCATGCTGTGGAGCAATATTTACATGAGCAAAGGTGATAAATTAATGTGGTTCTTCCTTTAAAGTGCATCGAGAGACTGTTTGAAATGCAGCATCTCTTCTAACTTTTCCAAAACTTAATCTGGTGAAAGAGCTACCCGTTAGCATTTTCTGTCACTGCAGCATTCATATTAATATAAAAGGTATATGCAGAACATCTCTGACAGAAGTTGGCTAGATCCTGTATTCAGAAAAAGAAACAATTCTTGTGGCAGCTGAGATACCAGATTTTGTAAAACCTATTTGCTTTTTTGTGTTGTAAATCCTCTCCCAGATTTTTCTTTGTCAAGCATCACTTTGAATAATTGTTTTTTTTAATCAAAGTGTTAAAGTATTTTTGATTATCATGCATACTAGAAAAATAATTGGCACCATTGGACAGGTTCCTTGTTGTATAATTTAATGCTTTCATTCACCTGTACATTTTATTCCCGAATTCAAATCAAAATTCTGGGTATTCCTGATGTCAGCCATACCCCATTGCTATTTAAGTAACTCAGAAATACAATTTTGCATGTCACTAGGGTTTGAGCCATATTTCCATATTGGAATTTTATTATTCTGGGTGTACAAAGAACTACTCTTTACAAGAAGTACCTCATGCAAGTGTTGTAATTTATTCTTGTAGCTCCCCAAGAAAGACGAGTTGGCAGAGTTGTAGATCTGTAATGGGGTTTTATTCTATATATATGCATATATATAGTACTTATTATCCCCAAGTACTTTAGAAGAAATACCACTGAAATTATTATTCATCTGATACTTTTTATTTACAGTTTTCTTACGTTTACAGTCTTAAAGGCTTTAAATAGCAGGCTCAGACATTAAATAACAAAGCAAAGGTTTTGATTCCTATTTTTATGTGTTAAATTTGAAGAAAAATACAAAGCACTGTATTGCATAAGGCAGCACAGCAAGTGACAGAACTGTGCCCACAGTTTAAGTTGTAGTTTGGATCATACTTATGGTTGAGACTTACCTTGTGCTTGAACTTAGCAGAAATCAGAAATACCTCATAAATCTGAGTGAAATCAGTGCCTGTGACAAAATCAGTATTTTTCTCAAATTTTAAAATTTTTTTTGTCTTTGATTTCAATTTCAGCTAAAAGATATGTTTCCAGGCTTTCGGTTGGCCCTTCCACCAAAGCGCTGGTTCAAGGATAATTACAATCCTGACTTCTTGGAAGATCGACAGCTGGGGCTGCAGGCATTCCTTCAGAACCTAGTAGCTCACAAAGATATTGCTAACTGGTATGTGATTAAACTTTGCATGTGCATTTGCGGCTTATTTCCTGTCCATACTCATCTTACAAAACTCCTAGACTCCAGCAGTGTATCTTTGGGCACTGTGGAGAGGAATCTCAGTAACATTCATGTTGTGCATTTGGTCATTATGTGAATTATTCAGTGTCCTTTTAAATTAGTCCCATCTTAGCATTAAAAAAAAAGTGGAATTGCAGTATTCTGAATTGTACAGGCATAACTAAAAGCTGTAGTATTTAAAATGTTAGAATAATCCCATGTTTACTCCTAAAACATCTTTCTGTTTAATACAGAATTGCTATATTGTTAATTTATACTAGGATTAAGTGTTAAGACTTTCATAATGGAGAGTACCTATACTATTATGCAGTTAGTTCTGAAAATGTCTATTAAATTGCAGGTTTCTAATTGATATGACATGATAGTAATAGGAGTACCTTTATAGATTGCTGTACGTAAGTAAATGTAAACCACAAATCAACAAAGTCTTAATAGTTTAAAAAACATTATGTGTTTAAGTAGCAAAGTGCAAAGATTTGTTTCAACAGTATCTTTTTTCATACAAAGTGGGAGATTCTTCCAAAGCAGGAAAATTAAGAGAATGTAATTCTGACAAATGAAATGTAAAATAATTTTATTAAAGACCAGAAGAGAATTTAAGTAGGCAACTTGCTGGAGGCAAGGCAGTTTTAAAACCTTTTCCAGCACCAGAAATAAAAAAGTTAAGGTTGCTGTACTAGAGATTCTTTGAGGAATGAGTCTGAGGACCTGTCATCATCTGAAACTTCAATCAAAACAAAGAGTAAGAAATTTTCTAAAGCAAACCTAATTCCCTCAAGACTTTTAAAGGAACTAAATTGTACAATTGCCAAGCTGTGGTGTGAGACCATAAAATGCTCATACCTACTTTACTTTTTAGTAGAAGGGCTATTACTACATTTGACATGTTTTTATAGGGCATTCAACTGCTGAGTCTGGAAAATAGGGATTTGTACATCAGTCTGACTTTGGTACTGCTTGTAGTAAAATAACCCCAAAGTGGTAAGCAGGTAAATAAAGATGCTATAGTGTCTCCTGTAGAGGGAAATCTAACAAACAAGTAGTTGTGACAGGGCTCGTATAAAATGGTTAAAAAACAAGGGGAAAAGGATTGATGGAAATTTAGGGTAGTACCTGTGGAATGTTAGATCACAGTTGCAGACACTGATGTTCAGAACATCTTGAAATTATCTGGAAAATGGAATGAACAATGAGATCACAAACTATTGTAAAAGGATCCTGAGGCACTGAGTGACTGATGTCTATTTTTGTGTCTTGAAGTACAAAATGTCAGTAAGTACACCCATACAGATTTGCAAACTCAACTGGTTTTTGCAACCTGGAAAATAACTATTGATATTGATACCACTAGTTTTCTGAATCAGTTCAGTACTCAGCAATAGTCAGAAAGTTTCATTCAAATCATTAGAGGAACTTAAAAGGGGAAAAAAAAGTTACTGCTCTGGGAATCTGAATTGTACTTCCACATAGTTCAGTGCTAAAACACAGCTTTCAGTTTCAAGGGAGGTGTCTGTTAGAGGTACAGAGAAAGCAAGCAAGAACAGGTGAAGCTGCAGAAAAACTTCCCTGCAAGAAGAGTTCTCTTTAGTCTGTTGTCTTGGGCAAGGGCTGGCTAAACAGGGCATGTGAAATCATCAAAGGAGAGAGGGAAGGTGAGTAAAGAATGTTAATATTTTGATGATTCATAGTCATGCTGGAGTCTGTCATGCTGAGTGGCAAAGCTTTGTTGTGAGATGTCAGAGACAAAGCTTAAATGATTTCAAAAAGAAATGGGGCTCAACCTGTGAGTTTCTGTGTCAGTGGCTATTAAATATGATTATGTGGGTGAAGTATGCAGCTGAGAAGTTTAAAAACTTCCTAATAATTAAATTACACAATAATAGGTGTGCCAAAAAGAAAAGGAATCAGTCTCTAATAGTCCATAAATGTAACTTCTGCTATGCTGCTGGAGACACACTAGTGAGTGGAATGGAGTTGCTTAAATAGATCTGAAGTCTTTATGCTTCGTATTGTTGTAGCTAGTTCATCATTTCAGCTGGCTTGTTTGTGTCTTAGTGATGGACCATACTGGACAAAATAGTGTTTGTCATAATTTAAGGCAAGGAACTCCAAACTGTAACTTTTGAACTGCAATGGTTGTCAGATACAAAAAGGAATTAAAATAAAACGTTTGTGGAATCAGTTTGTATTTTGGCTAATGAAGAGATGGTTAACTGAAATGTGTTTTTGAGAACTGTCCATGTAGTGCTCTGCATGAAGACAAAATTTTTTTATAAACTTTATAACATATTGATATGATTCTAATGTTTGGATCTATGGAAGGTCTGAAGTCCTCAAGAAGTGATTAGAATGGGGGAGATTTGATCCATCTAATATTTTTACCCACTTTTCAGAGAATGAATTTACTATTAGTGGGAATTAATACTTGTACACAGGAGTAGTGGTGAGCATTTGACCCTGCTTTCTCCTTTAAAGCTCACCATTTACTTCTCGTTTCGCAAATAAGTCAAACTGCTTGGGTCAGACCTAAACCAGAAAAGCCTTTTCTCTTTGTAGGGAAGTCTGTTTTATTTCTCTTTATGCTTTATGTACTGTATTGACAGTGGGAAATTTGCCTTTCAGGGATAGGAAACCACATTTGGTATACCTGTTTCTTATTAAAACTAGATTCACAAAGTATTTTAAAGATAAAATGGAGGATGGTATATGCAGGTATATGCTAAATTTAGTGTTTGTGTTTTATAGACTTGTTGGTGTTTTATAGACTTCTTCTCATGTTTTGCATTGTATTGAAGATTCAGTGAAAGATCAAATTGAAATCCACCCACAAAGTTAAATGTGTTCAAGAAAATTTCATATAACTCATGAAGTGGGAGAAAGAAGTTTAACCCGCTAAGCAGAAGCATCATCTTTATATAGATGACAGCTTTCTGTAGATGACAGAGCTGTCCTGTCTCCACCCTGTATAAGAAGCTTGGAAGGGAGGAACTCGGTCAGCTTGGAGTCAGGGATCCCATGTGCTGCACTGCCCTTTGCTGCCCTCCCTAATGCTGGCACGGCTCCTTCCTGGACTGGGATCTCAGCCAGCACATGTGTACAGCAAGCTGTGTCTCAGGATAGAAAAGATCCCTGTGGTATTTATAAGGCAGTATCTTCTATTTGTTAAATGAAAGGAAGAGGTGTAACACATGGAGGGGAGAGCAGGTTCAGAGCCGACTCTCAGTGCAAAGGTAGGCTGCAAATAAATATTCATGCCATCAGGTGATTATTTTAGGTGAAGAAACAACAAAGGAAATGCTCAGTGTATTTTAGATAAATATTCTTTAAAGTCTTTTTAAAACTAAAAGTGATAGTATAATGAATGATTAGTGTTCAAAGAAATTTCTTCTCATTTTGCTTGCCAAACCTGAAGCTGGTTGATCGCGATGGTAGCTAGGTGAAAGTTTCCTTTCTTGTGTTTGTACATTGAGAATACCTCAAATGAGAGAATGAGTGGAAGGCAGAAAATTACTGCTTTTTGCCCTCACCTTTCCATGGGACCCAGGTGGGAGGAAGAGACAGGCAATTAAGTTTGGATTCACATTTTTCATTTTTGTGCGTTCATTGCAGTAGGAGATGATCTAAAGATTTACAGTAGTGAGTGTAAGCACAGCCTTGCTCCTAAGTTACTACTTGCTAATTAATTGTGAATACAGTGTTCTGATTTGAGGTTATTTGAAGAAGAATGAATACAACCGAGCAGGAAAGTCTCAAAAAGGTGACTGAACGGACATGTTTGGAGATGTTTAGGAGTTCTGTGAAAAGTAATCTAAATTTGGAAGGTTGAATGAGACAGGCTTGAAATATTCTGTAGTAAACCACAGGATTACACCTACTTCCTTCTTCTGGCCTTTGCAAAACAACACACAGAGATGTTACACAGTTCTAAGTGGAATGCATTAGTTTGAAATGTGTGTTTAGAGATGGCTATTTAGTAGATCCTTGGCATATTAATTTTGTCTTCTGTTATTTTATAACTTATTATTTATATTAAAAATATATACTGTATACATAAAAATTATGTATATATGTCAGTGGATTATGAACTTGGCAAAATGGAGACAGATGAAAATGTTTCAGTACTCATGCTTAAATCCCCTGATACCTCCTGAGGGGATCTGCATATGGATTTTAACAGCATACTTTTTCATCCATCCTATAATACTTCTTTTTCTCCAGGAGAAGTTTTCAGACCTCTTCAATTCCAAAATTATAAACTTGTCAGTTGTCATGTAGCAACAAATTTTATGAAAATTTTTAAAATCATGAAAAATCATGTTCTAAAATTTCTTACTCATCTTCTTAAGTTACATTTTAAGTACTGTCCCTGGTCAACACATGAAACTGAGACTTAATAGTTTGTTAACATTGTTTTGAATACTTGGGAGTAAATTTGAGGATGTAAATTTTTGTCATTTAAAGAAATACCTCCATTTTGTGATCATTTTTAAGTGTTGTTGCTGGTTTTATACTTCAAGTAATTGACTCTCTTTTTTTCGGTAAAGCCTTGCAGTGAGAGAATTTCTTTGTCTGGATGATCCTCCGGGTCCTTTTGACAGTCTAGAAGAGAGCAGGGTAAGTGCTAAGTAGTAGGATAGAAACAGAATGCAAAAGGCAGGTGTTGTTAGAATATTGTAAGATCTGTGTAATGATATGGAATGAAACACTTCTGTTTCTGTTCTTTCACAAAAATCACAAAAGGATGTGTTTCTAGAATGGGCATAGTCTGATAATTGGTGCACACTCATCTTTGACTGCTGCACCTCATCCCTGTCTCAAAATGTATCTTCTTTTTTGCCTTTTATGAGCCATGGATGAAGTTTGTTTTTTAAGCCAACTACTTATATAAGGCAACTACTTAATATAAGGAGAGATTTTATAAGTTTACAATCAGCATATTGTTACAATGCTTATACCTTAGACTTCCGGTCTTGCAGGGAAATGTTTCTTGCTATAAAATCACAGAATCATAGGATGATAGAATGGTTTGGGTTGGAAGGAACCTTAAAGGTCATTTACTTCCAACACCCATGTCATGGGAAGGGATGCCTTCTCATGTAATGAATGTACTTAAAGGATTAATTCTCACCACCAAAAATAGTGTTCTTGTGGAAAACTAAGTAGTGTTGTAAACCAGCGTCCTTTCAACATGCATATGAGTACACTGAACAAATAATACTGTGTGCTGCAGCCTACTTTATTAGAAGTAAGTTTCACTGTCATGCAGAGCTGTATCAGGGCTGTCTAGAGCAGATAATCTTAGTTTTCTTGCTTTATAGAAAAACTTTGTTTTAGAATTGTGCATACATTGTTATGCTTGCAGAAATTCTGAATGTTAAATGATGCTCCTTCAACTAAATTTATATTTACCAGTTTATTTTGCATGTATGTAGGAGTGCCTTGGCTCTTGTGTGCATGTGAAAGATTTGGTATGTTTTTTGTGTCACAAGCTCATATTTCATTTCTGTACAATTGCTTTGCATCATTGCTATTTAAGCTGATCAAAATTTTTAAAAATTACTGTAATTATTTGTTCAGATAATTAAAAAAATTTAAGTGCCTTCTTCATTGAAATTTCAGTCATGCATACTGTGGTGAAATCTGTGTTATTCTTCCACTGGAATTTAATCAAACCATTAAAATAGCTGTGCTGTTGTGGTTTTAGCTATTGCCCATTTCTGTAAAGTTGTTGAGACAGCTGTCGTAAAATTCTCCAAGAGATACCCCACCTTATTATAGAGTGATTGAGGTTGGAAAGGACTTCCTTGAGATCATCTATTCCAACCCTCCTGGCTCAAGTGAGGTCAGCTACTGCAGGTTGCTCAGGACCATGTCCAGTCAGCTTTTTAATGTTCTACAGAGGAGACTTCACAGCCTCTCTCTCCAGCCTGCTCCAGTGGCTGGCCACCAGCACAGTGAAAAGGTGCAACCTCTCAGGTCCCATGGACATTAGTACATCCAATTTGTTTAAGTGTTCCCTGACCTGGTCTTCCCCTACTGCAGGTAAGTTTGTCTTGCCCTTCCTTCTGGATGCAGGGAAGGAATTGCTCAAGGCTGATCTTTCCAATCAAGACAACAAGTCCAAGGTTTTGCATCTTCCTTCTTTGATTCTGTACTTGTTTCTTTTCACATGCCTTGCTACGTTCAACTCCAGGTTGTCCTTCACTTCCATAATCCTGTCCCTGTAAGATTAGACAGCAACCTTGCATTTCTCCTGTGTCACCTCTCCATGCTTTCACCCCTAGTAGAATTGTGTTTTATGTCTGAGCTCAGGAGATCCTCGCTCATCCACACAGGCCTCCTGCAACCTTTGCTTGACTTTCTGCTTGTTGAGCTGTACTTACTGACCCTGCAGGTGATCCTTGAATACCGAATAGCTCTCCTAGATGGCTCTTTCCTCCAAGGTGGTTTCCCATGGATTCTTTCTTCCAAGCAGGTTTTAGAAGAGATTGAAGTCTTGCTCAACCTGAAATCTATGGTTGTGGTGGTCATGGTTTTTGTCTTGATTCTGATTGTTAGGAGCCTAAACTCCTACATGCTAAAAGCATCCATATCCATCCCTTGCTGTTGTTGCCTTTTTTTTTTCTTTCCCTGAACTGCCTTGTACAGGAAAAGCACCGAGGTTCATGTACTTACTCCTGGAGTTCATTTTTAAACTTACCTGAAAACTTACTCTGTTTTGCCTTTCTATTACCATGCAAAGCATTGCAGAAAAAAATCTTCTGTTTTCCTGATAATGCAAAATACTGATATCTTCTATTTGGTTTATGTCTATTCTGTTATTCCAAGGACTTGCCAAAACACATTTATCTTTTTTGGGGGAGGGATACAGGTACCTGCTCCATTAGAAGCTGATTAGGCCTAGAAATCTAATCACAGAAAAGTAGGCAAAATATTCACTAAATCTTTTTTTTGGTCATATTGGTAGTTGTTTCCACAGATCTTTTCCCTGCCATCTCTGTTTCATATCCACTAAAGAAGGAAGCAAAGCTGTCTCCCAGCTGTCCTTTCAGAATTACAGGGAAAATTATTCCGGCCTGGGTATTAAAATTGTTCCAGACTCCAGGTGTCCAGTTGTCTAAAGAGCAAGATAGCTCATTACACACTGTTCCCTTTCTCACCTTTGGTTCACTTTTCTGCTTCAGAATATATTTTTTTTTCTCCTTACCTTTTTACAACTTCTGTATTGCTAGTGCGTTTTGCCTACATTCTTGGACTTGTTTGTCAAGCTAAGAGACTAAACATTTTAGAAGCTTCGTAGCTAGGGATCAGTGTGCCCCAGACCCCAAGGTCCTCTCCAGAACACATACAGGCTCAGCAAGGTGCATCTCGATGCATATGACCTGGACGTGTGCAGCTAAAGATCCTTAAAATAAATACCAAGGTAAAATCCCTTTTCCCCTTCTAACTATGTATGACTCTTGATTTTAAGACCAGGAAAAGGCATCAGTTGGAACCCTGGGTTTAGAGAATTTAGGTTTCTGGGATATGTGTAACAATATGGAGGATTTTGGGTGTGGATTAGCTCTTCTTTTCTCCTTCTTCACAAATCTGGGTGTTCTGGTATTGGGTCATCAAAAAACCCGCAGTGCACATCATGAATAGTTATTGGATTATAAGTAAAAACAAATTAATTGGCATTCCATAATTGGGTGATTTGGACCTTAAAAGACCTTGGAAGTTAGAACTCAGGGCCATTTTTCCACCTTGTTAACTAAGAGGCACATCCCGTGCAGCTGTGCTGTAGATCAGAAAATAATAAACATCTAAGTGCAAAGATAAACTCCCTGTATCCTGCATTTTAATTCGAACTCTGAGTAAAAGAACTCACAAAACAGAGGCAAAGAAGAAAAGAAACGAGAACAGAGAAAATTAATACAGATTGAAATAATAAACTTAATTACATTCTTAAGGAAATAATGTCCAATTCTCAGTTACGGTACCAGCAACCTTAAATATTTTTACAAAGAGCAGTAAAATTTACTTAATTGGCTTGGCTGACATGGGATGACTGCTTAACCAGAGTGATAGCTAAAGCAATCACTACAAATGCTGTGTGAAGAACGAATTGCATGACCCGTGCTCTTGGCTCTAGCAGACATGAATAAAGCTATGGCTTAACTCATGACTGGTCTCCAAGTGCCTGTCAACACAGATAAATTTGCTATCTGTGTCAATAAAATAAATTAAAATTCCGTGGAAAAAATAGGATTATTGAATTGAAAATTCCTCATTTGTTTGTATTGTATAATTACAGGAAAACTTAACATTTTGAAGATCGTGAATCTGCTTCTGTTAAAGCAAAGGATATTCTTAAAGTTCGTAGCCTGTTTTAAAACTTCAGGAAAACAGTGTCTTAACAACATTGTTCTTAACCAAGCTTGTATAAAATGTTTATATTCAGCAGACTCTGAATTAGTGTTTAGTTGTAGGTATGATTAAGCCAAGAAAGCCTCCCTCATGGGGCTCTTATTTATAGAGAACATGTAAATTATTAAATCAGAATTGCACATTACTGTTGGAAGACTTGTGCTTTCCAGTAATAGATGAGCAGGCTCTGTGCCAATGCCTCTGTCACTTCCTGCATTCAGTTGCAGGATGTTGCATTAGACACAGGCTCTTCACATTAGGTTTTGAGATTGCTCACTGTCAGATCCATCAGGGGGTGTGATACATGCATGTCATGCTCAGCAGAGGAGCACAGCATATTTGTTATGGCTGAGTAGTTAGTGTTCACAGCATCCCATTAAACTTCAAAATACTTTTGAACTGGTCCTCTGATTGTCATGATTTCATATTTATAGCAGGTGTTTGGTACAGAACTGTACAGCTTTGTCTTTATCCTGAGTAAGGAAAGAACATGTACTTAATCCAAATATTCCTTGCATCATGGGAATATATAGGTATTTTGAAACTGACTTTCAAGTCATGTGGAAACAAAACTTTATGACGAGAAAAGGGAGCAGGGAGTTCAGTTTATGATCGATATAGGCAAAAAGGTTCAAAATCAGGGACTACTTTTCTAAAGTCTCTCTTTTTGTGAGACAAAAACGATGTGATTAAAGTATTTGCATTGCAGTTCAGCATAAATTCATCATTCAAAGCAAAGCAGCATTATTTTATTAAGATAAGAATCTAGTTTAAAATTTGCATAGCTTTTTATAGTAATCAATCTGAAGAAAAGCAGCTATAACACTGTTACAGGTTGATATTTCTAAGAGAAAAGTCAATAAAGGTAGTCCACTGAAGTTAAATTCAAGATGCTCTTAAATTTGTCTTTCAGGCTTTCTGTGAAACTCTGGAGGAAACAAATTATCGCTTACAGAAAGAACTGCTTGAAAAACAAAGGGAGGTTGAATCACTGAAGAAATTATTAACTGAAAAGCAACTTCATATTGATGCTGTTGAAAGAAGAATTAGGTATGTAGAAATTTTAAGGGTTTCAGTTTATCTCCATTAAAGCATTTTCTCTGTCTAGTCACAAGCACCAGCTTTAGCTGTATCTTGGAAACCATTTTCCCTACATAACCACATACAAAGCAATATTTTCAGTAAGCTCTATCTCATATGCTGGCTAAAAGCTATTCAGTAAAAATGACTGAGAAACTTGTCCTAACTTTTCCCTCTAAAGTAACTGTGATTGTTTCCTAATCCTTTAAGTCCTGTAAAGATAGAGCAAGATTCTGTTCTGCTTTTGAAATATTGAAAATGTGAAATGCGCTGCTAGAGATGAGTGGAAAAATTGCTTTTAGTTATAAAATTCTGTCTGTACTCAAAGCTTTGACAGAGCATAGGGATCAAGCAGGTATGTGTCTGTAATAATGTCTTTACCTTTATTCTGAATTGCTTGGAATGAGATGCTGCAGGTACAATTTAAATAGCATGAGAGACTGTCCACTTAAACCCAAGGGAAAAATGGTGCCTGTCTGCTAGATTTTGTAACAGAAGCTGAGGAATTGATGTTGTGCTATCCAGTGTCTCATTAGAGCTGCTGAGTCAGTATTGCAGCATTTCCTTAGCAAAAGAGTAAATTCCTATGGTCCCATTAGAACTTCACAGAATTACAGAATTATTTAGGAACCTTGAAGATCATACACTTTCTGCTGGACCAGGTAGCTCAAGGCCCCATCCAACCTGGTCTTGAACACTTCCAGGGATGGGGCATCCACAACTTCTCCAGGCAACCTGTTCCAGTGTCTCCCACCCTCACAGTAAAGAATTTCTTCCTAATAGGAGATCAGCTGAAAAAACATCCCCTCTGTGTGTGTCGGACCAGGGGCAGTGAAGAAATTACAAAAAAAAAATTAAATTCTATTTTAATACCGCATAGGGTTGCTGAGTCCAGCATATCCAGGTTGACTAACAAATCACACCTTAAAATGTTCTAGTGAGCTACCTTTGGAAAAGGATTTAAATGGAATTATTGTGGCTGTCTGAAAATTCTTATCAGAATACCGTATTCAGTTTGTTGCTTACTCCTGAAGGCAAATAATTACATTTGGAAGATGCTTGCCCTGTTTGATGAGAAAGTTATTACATGCTGCTGGCTTAAACAGTGCAATAGTTGGGAAAGGTTAAATAACTTGAATTTGGCTAAAACATCATGATAGGAAATTCTGTGTGACTGAAAATAAAAAGGCAGGAATAGCAAAAAGTGATTTTATTTTTTAGTGTGTTCCCTAAGGATAGGTGATGTTTTTTAAATACACACTGCTAGGTTCCCAGACATATAAAATTATTAAAAGTCAGCCAAGTAGTTTTGATGGAAAATAACTTCTGTGACTTCTAGCTGTAAAAATTACCAAGTAAACTTATGATCTTGTTTGAGAACTTCAGCTTGTCTGATAGGAAATTAACCCAAAAGAAATGTGTCTGTCTTTGGCCTTGTTGAAGTAGAATTTTTATTTGATGGCCCAACAAGAATTAAGCATCTTATACCCACACACTCCAAAGGCCAGGTACCTGCAGTGGATGTGAGGTAGGAGGGGACGGTTGGACGAGTCCTGAGACTTGTAGGCCTTTACGTATTGCTGGATTTGGCTCAAACATAGGCCGGTAGTCACATTACAGAATACTGCTAAGGCTTTACCTAAAATGCAGGCATTAAAATAAAACAATAAAAACAGTAGTTAGAGCAATTTTAAAAGGGGAAGAAATACAGTAGTATCACTTCAAACACAAAATGGATCACAAGCTCTTGTTTCCAGTTCAAGTCCCAGCTTTCAGTGCTAAATTGATGTATGTTTTCCACATAGAGAAATGGTTTGGAAAAAAGGATTTCTTTGCTCTTTCTTCATGACCATATTCCCATTTGTAGCCAAGCTAGCTGGACCATTATCTTGTGTTGCCATTAAGAAAAAAATTATCTTTATCACTAATGAGAAAATGCAATGCGCTGAAACTTAGTTTGTGGTTTTGTAAAGTTACAGAGAAACTTGAGAAACTATTGGAGAAATCTTTTTATCATCCTGTCTGTCTTCCTTCTGACTGTGTTTTGGTTATAATCCTTCTGCCATTTAGGCAAGAAATGTGTGGCTTAGTCTGATTGTAATTTTTTGCCTGAAGTCATACACACTCCTCTGAGACTTGAATTTTGTAAAGGTACTAAATTGTCATGCAACCAGAGAATGATAAAATGGCCTGGGTTGGAAGGGACCTGAAAGATGATCTAATTCCAAACCTCTTGCCATGAACAAGGACACCTTCCACTAGACCAGGTTGCTCAGAGCTCCATCCAACCTGCTGGCCTTGAGCACTTTGAGGGATGGGGCATCCACAACTTCTCTGGGCAACCTGTTCTAGTGCCTCAACACTGTCACAATAAAGATTTTTTTTTTTCCCTAATATTCTATCTAAACTTACCCTCTTTCAGTCTGAAGCCATTCCTGGTTGGGGGAACAGTCCTGTACAGGCTCTTGTAAAAAATCTCTCTGCATCTTTCTTTTAGGTTCCCTTCAGGTGTACTGGAAGGCCGCAGTAAGGTCACCCCAAAGCCTTCTGTTTTCCAGGCTGAACAATCCCAATTCTCCAAGCCTTTCCTCATAGGAGAGGTGCTCCATCCCTACAATCATCTTGGTGGCCCAGAGATTGAGAGGACTGAATTTAGTTGAGGAATAAGCAGCTGGAGCAAATAAACTGTTTAAATAGCTGCCCAGTACAAGCCCTGCCATCTCTGTACTAATAAAAGAAATGGGGCATGCAGGAGTGAGACTGAAAGGTTACTTTCAGTCCTTTTGCAGAAATTGCCAAGGTTAAAATGAAATAAACAGTTCTTCAGTGACAAATGTTTGCTGTATGGATTGGTGGTACTCTGTTCTTATCTGTTGTAGGGATTTATCTTTAGGAAAAATGACTCGTCAAATGTCAGGAGAAGAAAGTGAGTGCAGTGGTGAGGTGGAGTCTTCTGCAGTAGAAGCAGACCAGGGTACCCTGGGTGAGGACAGCTGGTAAATACTATTATTCTACTTGTATTTTAGTTCTTCTTAAAGTATGTTTTTTGAAATGTTTGGTCTTGCATTAATTCCGCACAGCTGAGAAATTCAGCATTGTGTACTGCACCTCTCTGCTGCATAAAGGCCCTCAGGATAGATAATTTTAGATCTGGAATAAGCAATAAGTTTAAAAAGCTTTGTAAATGTTTTGTGGATTGTTTGCATAAAATAGCTATAGAAAATCATACCAGTTTCCACTTACTGATCTTGTCGTTGCAGCTCAGACAAAGAGAACCATGAGCCATGCTGGAGTGGCTCTTTGGCTGAAAATTCTGTCCCAGAAATTGAAGTTGCTGAAGTAGCCTATACCGCAGATGAGGAATAGCTGAGCAGCAGCTGTTACCTGGGAAAGGTTCATGTTTGGGATGTATCCGTGGGTAAGAGCATAGAGTAGCTGTGAAGAATTTACAGCAAAGAGCAAGAATGCACATACTGAATGTTTACATAAATCCTTACAAATTATTAATGTAAGAAATATACCCAATGCTGCTTTGATTTCAATTTTTATCTAGCCTTTATATATTTAATATATTGAAGTCTAATAAGGGCTAAAATCAGCTAAAGTTTAGATAGTGTGCATACACAATTTGGCTGACTTTCCTAGCAGAATGACAAAAGTTTCACATCAAATTATGGAACACATCTAATTCATATGTCATATATTGCCATTGTTGTGACACAGTTGATGTGTTCATCTGTTTGGTATTTGTGTTTTCATATTCTTATAGCCATAAAATAATGCTTGCTGAAATAGAAATGGACTCGTCTGTGTTTAGGAATGGAGAACGTGTTGGTTTTAAATTCTAAAGCTGAAGAAAGTTTCTCTGGAAATTTTAACACAATGCAATAGGAAAACTTCCAGTACCAAGAGAAAAGTACTTACAAAATGGGATCATAGTTGGACATTGTAAAATGGTCATTTTTGCTGAAAGAACTAATCTGAGACCCCCAAAACACTGTGTATCTTCATCCCAAGATAGCATGCTGTAATACTTTTTGTTCAGTAATGCTGCTTTGAAAATCTGGGATACCTTTGTTATATACCCATGTAACAATAAAATCTGTAAGTTTGCCTTTTACTCAGAACACTACCTCTTACCACCTTGCTAATGCATTCATGTTTGTTTAAAAATATCCAGATTATATGGAGGCTGTTGAAAGACTTGTAAAGAAGCCATATTTTTTCCTGCACAGTTCATAACTAGATTGAATCTAGTTGCAGTGTATTTTTGTTTCAATATATTGTACACATGGGGATGTTGGTACCTATGTTGTATAGCCTATTTTTCAAAATGTATTAAAACAGGAGATGCACTTTATAATTAAGACTCCATTGTGCCAAGTTCAGTTGGCTAATTGGTTGAGAAATGGGAGTTGCAGGGGGAGGATTGTGTAGTGCCTTTTTGTATTTTACTTGTTCATTACTGCAGAATTTTGTTACAGTGCTCTGGCTCAGTTCTGTGGAATCTTTGATACAGCATGTTTCTGTTCTTCACTTATTTACTGAAAGTGCCTTGTTTTATTATGCTTTTCCAATTGGAAGAATGCTGTTTTGTTTTAATTTTTTTTTTTTTGCCCTATACCACCCACATCGTTGTTTAATGTTGTCAAGATGCAGTGTCTTTGTGCTGGAGTTTTCAAAGGGAGCTTTGTACTTCAGGGTGTGCATAAAATGACCTTTATGCAGAACTGTATAAACCTTCCTGGTGAAATAAAACTATGGACAAAACACCTGTCTTCTTTTTTGCATTGTAGAAAAAAACATTTAATGTCTTGTCTAGTAGAAGGATAAAATACTGCTAGAATGAACCATTTCTTACCTCAGAGATGTACTCAGCCTTTGGTCTGAGTCCTATTTGTACCAAAAATTGTCTGCATGAAAATGAATGAGAATGCTGTGACACCAGAAACCTTATTGTACTTTTGTTGAAGGTGAAAGTAAAAAAATGAACTGATTTTTTTTTTTTTTAAAATATCCTACGTAAGTCCTCATAGATGCTGGGTGAACTCAATAAAGTTTTGGCACGTTATTGAAAATACATGAAATCTTGTGTCAGGTGTCACTTGCATATTTGAAAAGCTCAAACTTTGTCTATTATATTGTTAGGTTTACAACTATAAACATTTTAAAAATATTGAGAAGGTGCTTGGGTCATACATGCCAGGGATTTCCAAAGTACAGCAGGTAAATCTGCAAATCTAGACACTACAGAAAGCATTAATATAATTTACAGTTTAGTCATGGGAGGGCAAAGGAATTAAAACTTCAAGATTTAAAAGGTATTTTGCTAACCCAAAGTATTTAGTATCATATGAATAGACATTTTTGTTTAGGGAGACTTTGTTTTTAACTAACTGAGCTGGTAAAAGTGAATTTGTTCAGCAGCAGTGTGGTATCACTTCAGCTATGTAACTGGTTAATGAATGGTTATCTCCCCTAAAGGACATGCAGAATTTGAGGTGGACAGCCCATCATGGCCTTGAACATCGATCAAGGTATTCCAAGTCAATCCCATACTGAATTTTTTTCTGGTGCACTTGCATGCATTCTGGCACTATTTTCCTTGTATTTCCTTCTTTTTTCACTCACTGCTGCACTTCTAGTACAGAAGAAGCCAAGTTTCCAGTATTTAATTTTTAAGAATTGACAGTGAGTGGAGTTCTGTGCCCTGCCAAAAGTGCAGAGGAATATTCAAGCTGGAATTGTAGCAGAGTGAGCTAGTTACAAGAATTGCAACCTGTAACACGTTGTTCTGTTCTGTTGTAGGTGATTGTCTTAATAGTTCAGCCACTGATTTTTAACAGGGCTTTCCACTTAGATTTTAGTACATAGTGATAGTTTAATCTTACTGGGGGTTTGCTTGTCTTTAATACTACATCTTTTAATCCTGCAGGATTTTTTATCCTCCAGAACACTTCCAGTCTGCCCACGCCACTTCTCTGCTTTTGATTTGTGTACTGTTAAATCAGTGAAAATGCTGACTAGTATTGAATCAAGAATGAGTCCCTGTAAACTCCCACTCCATACCCTTCCCACTGGGACAACCATTAGTTGGGTGTAGAACACACAACATGAGCTGTGAGTACAAAAGTCCCAATTGAACCGGCTCAAGGAGGGGAGGAAATGAATTCTCCAAACTGCACCTGACCGTGGTAGGAGAGAGTAGCCTCCATGGTGCACTTCCCAGTGGGCTGTTGTGCTCTGCTCTTCGTGTTAAGCATCTTTGTTGTCAGCGGAAGGGGTTGGGGTCTTACAGCTGAAGTGAAAAAGGACCAGGAAAACTCCTGTTCTAGATGGTATGTCTGCCCCAGATTGTTTTTACTCTCTGCATCTCATTAGAACACTAAGTAATTTGATTTTTTTTCTGTACAGTTTCTATTCCTTTTTTGAAGTGTGGCTACGAAGGAGCAGCAATTCTACTAGAAAAAATTCCATTTTCAGTAGAGCATTCTATAGGAAATTTCATGTGGTTTGTTGGAGGAGTTTCTCCTCTGTCTATGGCAGGCTCTGATACATATTGGGGGACAGGGGTGGAGTTCAAAAAAGTTACATTCTGAAGTTGCTGCTGCAATCAGTTTTTTTTAGAAATGTCAGATAACACAAATAGATAGACCATGGTCACAAATCACCAAGGAAGGGAAGAATCCTATAGGAAATACTCTATGGAATGCCAGGTCTTAGGGGTCTTTCTTCCTATTATTTCTTTCTGTATTTCAATTAAGTCTTTGTGTGAGAGAACATTCCAATTACTAGACAAGTCCAACACTCCAAACTAGATACATATTTTTCCTATAAAATACAGGACTTGCTTTAGGGGAGGCTTGGGTAACTGGACTGTATCCTCACATCCATGTTTGAACCTGATAATGAATCTAAGAACTGAGAATGCAGCCATCTCCAAAAGATGTCTCTTCTAAGAGTTTATACTCTGGCTGAGCAGTCAATGTACTGACCAATGGAGTTGGTTGTTCTACATTTTTATGATCTTCAACACATTGTTAGTGCATAGGATCTTAACCTCCTAGAGCAAAGATGAGAGAAAAGATAGAAGGGAAAGAGGGGATTGCCTTGTCCTTAGTTTACACTTGAGCATTTTTCCCCTTTGAAAATAAAAATTTGTTCACTCATTTGTTGACCAGAACTGCTTCTCCCCCACTAAATGTTAGTTTCTGTGTTGTGAGTGGTTCAGGTTTTGTGTTAATTGTAATCCATTCAGGAACACCTTCTCCACCTTCAACCATAGCACTGGCATTTCTTTGCCAGCCTCACTGAGCTAACCTTTATCCCAGTCTTGTTTCAAAGGACAACCTTTTGTGTTCTGTCCTCCTCAGGCTGTGCATTGCAAAGAAAACACAGAGCCCAGGGCTTTTGTTCAGATCTGCCAAGATGTTACTTGCCTTTTGTTTCTGATGCAACTATGCGGATTCGGAAGAGTGGAAAAATAGGGAAAATGCAGTCCTTTATGCTAAACAATCAAAGATTAATATATCCTTTTGTTGTAATAGATAATAAATGAAAAACTTATGCCATGCTCAGAGTAATAGTGACTGTTGGTCAGTTTACAGATTATTCTCCAGCTGGATAGCCTGAGTGTTACACTGGAATACAAAATGTTTCTCTTGCAGTTTCTCCTTAGGTTGATGAGTTCAGAACCATTATGATGGTTGTTCTAGAGTCAGGAAAAGGCTGTCATGAGACCTATCTGAGCATAACCCCATGTCATATACAAAGCATCTTTTTTCTTCTGGTGGGGATATTTAAAAGCCCCAAACCGCAGGTTTATCCAGCATCATCAAAATAAAGTGATACTAGGATTGAGGAATCCTGTTTTACAAGGGTCAGGCAGAGTTAACACTGATGCTGCCCAGAGCACAGGATGTGCACAAGCAGGATGTTTCCAAGACAAGCATTTTTCACTGTTGTGTAACAGGAAGGCTGAAGGAGCTCTGTAATTGGCTGAGTTCTCAAATGTAATTCTGCTTAGCTGGGTAAGTCAGAAAGCCTGATGTGTAGGCTATTCTTACTTAAGAGAATGAGAATTTTTTTACATGAAGTCTGTCTGCAACAGAACAGCACCTGACACAGAAATTAAAATTCAGGAAAGCTAGTGATGTTCTAACTCAACTGGTGAGGCTTTGCTTTGTCCTTTTATACCTTCAACCTCTACCCAACATTGAGAAAAGTAGTCTTCAATGCATTTCTCTTGTGTATGACCCGGATCCTCACTGTTTTCCTGCCCCTGTTTGTATGACTTGGGCCTTTTCTGTCTCATTAAGGATATCAGAGCATCCAGCCCAGGCTAGAATTCTCGTATGGCTTGCAAAGACTGCAAACTGCAAAGCAAGGCAGCCTGGCTCTGGGGAAAGAGGAGGCATGGACGTGGGAGTGCTGAACTTGCATTATTAATTTCAGTCCTCAGAAGTCACTGCTAGCCAGAGCTGAACCCTTTGGCTTTGGGAGACAGGGACATCTGTCAGAGAAGAGATCACTCCCCACAGTGCAGAAACCCTCAGCATGGGTCTGCCTTCTAGCAGAGGCTGGGGCTCATCTGATTAAAGCACGGGCCTAATAAATGGGATTCTGGGATCAGCTCTCAGCAGTGGCCAAGTGTCACCTGTTTCAAGGGAAGTTCTCAGGTTCTGTACCTTAAGCCTTTGCTAAGCCTTCAAAAGCAGTGCTCCAACCTATGTTTTCCTGGTTTTCAACACGATCTTCATGGAGACCTTTCCCCTTTTTAGCCCTTTTAAGCCCTTCATGGAGACCCTAAAGGCTTGCTGATTCATACTCGGGACTTCTTTGACTTGAGGATCACCAGAGTGCTCTCCAAATAAAGTTTGTCCCCACTTTGTATCTGAGAGACAGGTATTGTATTTCCCTCTGCTGTGCAAATAAGGAACCTGAGGAAGAAAGCAATTACATGATTCACCCTAATTGCGCAGTAAGTTGGTGCAGTCCTAGTGTTACTGCTGATCCCTGTGACTTGTCAGCAGGTTAAAATTAGATGATTTGCTGATCCAGTGAGACTTTTGCCTGTACAATACAGGAACTCTGTCTTGGGATATCTCAACTGGATTTCAAGTAGGTTTATATATCCTTGCTTATAAATTATTCGCTGCTTCTAGATTTATAATATTCCTTTCAAATTGAACACACAAGGATGCTTGCATGTGGTGGAGAAACAAGCCTCTGTCTTTTCAATCCCATGTGGATTAATGCTTTTCATCTAGAAGAAACCACAGCTGCCAGAGCTGTGAGGATGACTATGAAATGCTGCTTGGTCAGTTGTTTGGCAGTTAATGTGGGTTTGTCAGGCATTGCTCATCTGGCAAGCACCTACTGGGAGAATGCTGCACACTGAGCTTTCAAAATCTCATTATTGCTTTGCATGTCTGAAAGATAGATAGATAGATAGATAGATAGATGGATGGATGGAGCTTAGGAAGCAATTGACATGTGGCAAACTACAGGATCTCTCCTCCCGAATTTCCTGTGGCTCTTTTCTAGGCATTTCTGGTAACCAGGTTATGGGGTGGAGTGTTTGTGGTGTGATGGGGTCTCCATTTCCCCCTCATTCTGCAGGATAAATCCACCTGTTACAGGGATGAGCAGAGGCAACAGGCAAGAGCTCTACCTGATTATGGGAGCTGCTTTGTACATTTAGAAAAAGTCTTGCCCTGAGAAGTTTATTCTTTTGTGTGTGGATGTGCAGGATCAATTTAGAAATCTTGCAGCATAGCTTGTAGGATAATTGTAAACCTAACAAAAACACCAGGAGCTTCCTCTTAGATTTGAATTTGGCAAGGGCATAATAACTTGCATTGGAAAAAGAAGATGAGAAAACTGTCTCACTCTATGTAATCTTTTACAAAAAAATGAGTAAGAGTCAGTGAGATATTTGTGTGCCTATAGAGACATTGCTCCTGCTTAGGTGTACAAAAGCAGCCCAAAAAATGAGTTTCTTGTAAAGATAACTAAGTCAGATCTGACTTAGTTGTTCCTACCTAAACAGGCAATTAAAAAATGTTAAGAATGCAGCAAAATTAATGTGCAAAGTAATATATTAAGAAAGAGCATTAAACAATCAAAAATTCAGCTCAGCTTTGCTGTTAACATGAGGAACAGAACATGTGCAAATAATTACTTTTATCTATTTTTGCTGTCGGCATGCTGTAGTTCACTACTGGCATCCCCTGTGAGACAAGGTTCAGATCTGAATCTAGAAAACCACGCAAAGATCAACATCTTTCACTTTTCAAATGACGTGACACCAGACTCATGATTATCAAAAGGTCACAGGATAAGATTTCTTCTCTCAACAAAGAGGCTTCTATGTTCTGCTCTGGTGAAGCAGCTGTTGACTCAGATTTCACTTTATTCAGACACAATATGTGCTCTAGACAGATTCTCAGGCTACATAAATTAATGTCTCAACTAGTTATCATTTTCCCCCATCATTTTTTTTCTCCTATTGTCTTTATAAAATAAAATCCTTTGTGTTCAACCACAAGTGTCTGCTACAATACAGATACTATTTGTTCTCAGGTTAGTGCCGTTACAAACCTTTTCCAGAACTTGGTTCACAGAGGGGGATTTATTTTCCCTAGCTCAGTAAACTGAATTGACTAAAATATTTTGCTGACAGCTTGAAAAGCATTGGGAGCTGAAGGTTTTAACCTGAAAAGTGCAAGATAGTGTCTCCAACCTACGTTTATCTATAAACTTCTGCATTACAGCCATAAGAAGGTGTCAGTTCAGATGAACTTCCTGTGCCAAATAAACCCACTCCTTGGTAAACTTGCCTTTTAAGATCCAAATCCTCAATAAATCAAAGTGATTAATTTTACACATGACATCAGCAGGCTCAAAAACAGCAGCTGCAATACCTCCCTAAAGGCATATCCCATATGCTCCCACCTAACCCAAAGTAGTGCTGACATCACCTCACAATGACAGACATGCTTTGAACCCTCACAGGGTCTGGGACAGACTTGACCGAGAAATCCCTCTCGCAGTTCAGTGTCCTCAGTGTGTTCCAATGACATCCAGCTTGCAGCTGGTCACTGCAAGGCACAAATCACTGAACCAGTATTAAATTTCTTGAAAATGAGTACTTTTAACTGAAAGCTTTGAGATTGGTCTTAGCTCTTTGCCCTGGCCTGAGTGTGTAGAGAGGGGGCTGGTGAAGTGCTGCATGAAGATCTGCTTCTGAGCTCCTCCATCAGTCCAGAGCAGGGAACAAAGCTGGGTGCCAAGGCAGCCAGAGGAGAAGGGAAGAAAAGAGACAGAAGCCAGAGAAGCAGCTGAGAAGGTGGGTTAGTATTTAAAAGAGCATTTTAGCTCTGACCAAGTGGAGATTTGTGGGAGGAGTGGGAAGAGTGGGAGGGTTTCCCCCCTGGTTTCTGAGCAGCAGTTCAAGGCAGGCCTTTTCCTCCAGCATGAGCAGGAAGACTGAAATCAGGTCCTGTGAGAAAGCTGAAGCCTTTCCAGCCTGCTGGAGTTTCTGGCTGTATGCTGAACCCAGAGCTCCTCCTGGAGGTCTGCAGAGCCCCAGCCCTGCTGCTGATGGAGCTCACCACTGCTGCTGGGCAGCAAAGCAGCCGCACCAGGCACTCCAACACCCCGTATACACATAGGTTACGTACAACAGGTAGGTATAGGGTAACACAACAACCCTGCACATGCTTATACATCTGCAGTCCCAGCTGAGTTTAGTTAGTTTAGCAGCTGCACCAAGGTCCCTTTAGTAAGCTGAGTAAAAAGTAAAGCTAAGATATCTGGATATGTTTATAAATTAAATGTATCTGAACACATTACTCCCAAAGTGCATGTTTAATTTTTTGAGAAAAGGGTGCTAAACTCAGGGTAGAGTTGGGGTGTCCATGTAAATCCTGCCCCACAAGACTCACGTGGTGAAAGCTGATGTCACAGCAATGGGAATGGGAGGTACTGATGCTCATCACCTCCATGGGAGCAGACCACCAGCTCAGGCAACTGGCCTACCACCTATTTTATGAAATTTAGCTCAAATCACAGATCCTCAACTTGCCTTTAAATCCTAGGAGAATTGGATGCCTGCCCTTTGAGAAAGCCAGCTGAGGGGTACCTACACTGCCCTGCTGTCCTAAAAACAGCCTGGGTAGCAGTGGCCACTGAGACAGCACAGGCTGTAAGGGGCTAGGTGAGGGTCAAGCCCAAACTCCCCAAGATGGCATTTGCCCAAAGTCTGTCTTGGTAAAGAGGAATATGACAATCAACTGTAGTAAACAGAAACAAGGGAATTATCAGAAAACTTCTAGTTGCAGGGGGAAAAGTCAGCTAAGCAGACATACAAGAAAAACACGTAAACACAAGTGTAGTATTGCAGGAGAGGAGGGGAGCAGGGCAGCAGAGGGGCCGGTGTGACCCTGCCAGACACAGCCATCTTAGGTACACAAGGTTGTTCAGAAATTTCTAGGCACAGTTAGCATTTCATAACTATATCATCTAGTTTTATCTGCAGATATTGCAGATATTGATCCTAAGTAGGTCAGTGGTGACCAGGTAATTACATCCTGGTAACAAAACAACAAACCACTTAAACTATGATCAAAGTCACATCAACCAGCTATATTTTTCCTACAATATACACCTGACTGAACAGTGCTATGAAGGTGAGTCTTTCCACAGTCTCTGCAATGGGGATAGATGTGAGAAAATATGACAGCTACATGAGATTATACTACTTGTAATTCTTACAGTGTTCAAGCTAATCCCTGGTGCTAAATAATTTTTGAGACTAAAATTTCCTCCGTATGTTTCTAAAAAAAAAGTGACATAATTAAAATAATATAAACTCTACATCATGAGACTGTGAGATTTTCTAAATATTTCCCCCACACACTCATCCTATTCTTCCACCACCCACAGTTGCAGACACAGCCAGCAGTGCTTGTACCACAGCAGTTCCCTGGCATTTTGTGACAAAGCCCTTAGGATTTACAAAGAGGAAACGAGAAGCTGTCCAAGCAATTGAAACCCTTCCACACCAGATAATGAATGGTGGTCCTAAATCACTGCTCCAGCATTTCATACATACATGTAAATATATGTGTGTGTACACAAAAGGTGAGACACTGTACACACAAACAGACTTTAAAGAGATTCTAGTAAGACGAATGAACAAATGCATTTTGTATTTGTCTCACTTCTTCCTTGCCTATCATATTTTTTTCTTTTTCATTTTTAAAAGACCTGATCATTCTTCCTTTCAAATGCAGCCTGGAAAGTGAAAAACACATATTTCTGAAACAATGATGAGATCTTTGCGTCAGAGGGGAGGGAGGAGAGGCAGGTATTTTGGATATATTAAAATAGAAGAATTTCTTGCAGCACAATGGTTAAGCGTGAAGGAATGCAGCCCAAACACCACAGCTTACACTGGGGTGGGGTTTTTTATTGGTTGTTTTTTTAAACCAAATCAACTTCAAAGAATTCTTGAATTCTAGCTTGCTGCTGAAAGATTAATACATCAAAAATGTTTCAAAATATTCTCACATCCTTTAAAAGAGCACTATATCCTAATGACAGTGTAAAGAGGATACTTACAATTTAGCCTGATAGGAAAAGAAATTTAATAAAATCATGTAACACAAACATGACACTAAAATATTTATTTACAGTGTGTATATATATACATATATGATTTTTTTTTTACTTTTTGTTAATATATTTTCCTCTTTTTAAAGTAATCCAGGTTAAAAATATCTAAGCCTGTTAGGAGAAAAAAAAAACAACCCAATCTCAGAATAAATAAGCAACAAGAAAGGAAGTCAGTTATAGTACACCATCTGCTGCCACAGTCCTGTAAAATATGTTCCAGTTAATAGGGTACATTGACAATAACACGTTGACACGATTCACTTTCGACTGCTTACACACTAAACAAATACCATCTTGGCATGAAGAGAGACATATGTTCAAAAAAGAAAGAGCCATTTGTCCCACTTACCTGAATTTACACAGGAAAGAGCCACTCCCTCAGCTGAATTAAGAATTAAATCCCTACAACCCCATTGCCTTTGAAGAAAACTGGCATCCCAAAAAAATATGGCAACAAACACTCCAGTTATGGAAGTCCATGGTGTCTTTTGGTTTCTGTCATTACATCACTATAGTGCTTCTGAGTACAACTTCACCAACCACACGTCCTGGCCTGTGAACTGGTACATGAGTCTGTCCTTCAGGATCACCAGCCACTATACACAAGCTTTCAGAGCAGCTCACCTGAATATCCAGTTTCATTTCTTCATCTACCAAAAATTTTGTTTTTAAAGTGCTTGGTCTGAGATTAATAAGCTGAAGACACCCAAAGTTTCTTTAGGATCAACACTTGGCCAAAACATTGCTGAAGGCCAGCAGTCAAACGCTGGTTTGCAAAGGAGATCTTCTATAGGTTTTCTTTCTCTCTTCTGAGGGGTGTTCACAGGGAAAGTTCTTACACAAAAACAGCAGGCCCATATTTTCCAAAGCAGACTGAAAGTCACTTTAGTTTCAAAATGGGAGCTTAGAGACCTATTAGGTTGTAGAGCACTTCAAATATGCCAAGTGCTACGTAAGAGCCAAACATGGTTAAACTACTAATTTGACCAAGAACAGAGGCTAGAAGCCAGCTTTTCCAAGCTAACTATGGCACTATGTTGGCAAAGAAATGCTATTTAGAAGTGCCAGAAGTGTCCACAAGCACACTGCCAGCCTTGCACAGTCACACAACCAGTGTGTGCTAACACATTCTGTACCCGATTCAGAGACCTGCATGAACTGCACACCTGGAACATAGGATTCAAGCCAGAAAGATTGGCAAATAGATTCAAAGTAACTTAGAATATTTGCTATTTTACTAAATATTCCTGCTTTCAGCTAGCATCTCATGCTGAATTTCAGCAAGCATTAAAACCAAGTAGCATTTTGTTAGTATTTGGTTTCCTACTCCTTGAGAATTCAAAATGTATTTTTAAATTTAAGGCAGTTCTTTCTTTCTTTTTTCTGTTTTATTTTGTATTTAAAACAAAAAATAAATAATTCCAGACTTTCTCTACTCTCAGCAAAAAGGGAAAATTTTCTTGATACCTCCAAATTTTAGGACAGAATTAACACACCTAGTTTTTTTTCCAGAAAGAAAATTATCCTAAGTAAAGTAGCAAGACTCGATTCACCTCTCATACAGATACAAACCAAAACCAATTCCTCCACAGAGAATGAAAGTTCTGAAAAAGTCAATCTCTCCACAGGGGTTATACATTTTAGGTTTCATGCATGGGGCTCAACTTGAAAGGTTCTGAGCAGGCCACGTCTAGAAACACATACTTAGTGATGCTTGACCTAAAATCCACTAAGCTGAAGGCTATTGTAGGCTGTTGAAGCTGAACACACAGCAAATCACAGGCTAAAGCCTGCAGGAGAAGGGGCCAGTCTTCTGTTGCTGAAGATCCACAGAAACGAAGTTTAGCATTATTCCCCAGGTGGTTTGGTCATCATTAAATTTAAAGTCATTTGAAAACAAGAAACCTAGATTAAGGACTGTCTGTGCTTCCTACACTCCTAGGAACTCCACAGTGTTTTACTATCTCCCTGTGATTGACAGCAGGCTACTAGCATAGAGCTTAAGACTTATTAAATAAACTTCGTTAGTACAAAGCAGCCTATTTAATTTTTGGGTTGTATTTGAACAGCGATTTCTCCATACACGTAGTAGTTTAGCACTCAAGAGTGGCATTTTCTCCTTAGGCTAAAAGGCTGTTAGTTGGACAGTAACACACCAACTTTACAAGTAACCCAGAATCGGCTTTTAACCAGGGTTTAAAAAGGCACTGCAAATGCAACACACTGGTATTATTTCTATTCACAAACTGAGTAAGAGAAAAGAACCAAAGCTCAGAAATTGAAACTATTTTGAAATGGTATAATTCAAAATGTGTTGCTAATTTCCTTTGAGGATGAGTATTATCATACAAAGTAAAGACTCACCCTAAAAAAACAAGATAGAGGAGAACAAAGGAAGGTCAAATCTCTTCTGAATTTTTGACAGGGTTAATGAAAATGAGTATTGTTTGTCAAGAATCTGTAAGAACTTAGACATTTCACTTTCCTTTATCACTGTAATTCTGTAACCAAGTCAGAAATAGTCCAAAATAAAATTCAAGTTGACCTATAGAAGTCCATGGGACATTTTGGCCAGTTAAAACAAATAACGTATCCCACTTCAAAAACCCTACAGTAGAGTTTCTTCTCAATATCTAGGACAACATAAGTTGCTCCAGGTAGACTGTTTGAATCTTCATGCCCAAATGAATATTTATTAGCTCTTGTACTCAGAGAACTTGCAAGTCAGGACATGTATTAAGCTGTTTTGCTAATATTAAATAGTCTGAACCAAATAACCCTCTAGTTATAGGACCCTGATGACTTCCTTAACTTTCTCATTTCAAAAATTAATCCAGCTTTGAGCACAAGTGAGGCACACAGGTTTTACAAACCAACAGATACGGTAAGATAGTACCTAATAAAAACTGATACTAATAATAAAACAAATATCTTGACGAGGCTGAAAAAAAATTAATGCCTGAACGTTTAGGCAACTACTTAATTCTTTTGTTTGCTGGTTTTTAAACTAGCTTTGTAATATGGCAGTAACACCAGTCTTAGCAAGATTTGCCATAAAAAACCCCAGCCTGTATGAAATACAACCACACTAAATGAGTGCTTTTATAAAACAGCATTACAACTCTTTACATCTGCACTATAATGTTTGGTGTTATAAAGAGACCATGCTCTTATGAAGCCCAGGCAGCCAGCTTCTTCATTTCATCTTCATCCTCCGCTCTCTTCCTGGTCGATGCTGCAGATAAAGAGACAATAACCATCAACTAATGTAACAGTCAGAACCATTCTATCTGTTAGCATGAGGACTTGCATAGTCTTCAGTTTGAAGATCTCAGACCAATTTACTGAGCAGCAAGCTGAACATGGGTAATGCAGGAATGAAGCTCATAAGAGATGTGACTATTTTGCCCCATCATTATTTCCCACAGAACCCTAAAGTTCACAATATAGGTCTGATGCAATTCCTACTGAAAGACTCACACAGAAAAAACATTTGATGTCTAAGAGTTTTCACAGCTGGAAAGGGGCCACAAGAATGCTGTCAGTTCTCGCACCACCATGTAAATGGGCAAAAATGACCTACCCTGGCCAGCTGCACATCCTGCTACCTTTCCAAATAGTGCTGAGAGGTTCTGTACATGCAAGCCCAGTCTCTGAATGAACTCACCCCATTTTAATGGGTGGTGTCATTTATTAAAACGGAGAAAGAAGTTCCTGAACTTACTTTGCTCAGGTGATGCCAGTTAACTGCTGCGTTCACAGCAGCAGCAATTCCCAGCTCTGTATCAGGTCCCACACACATTTTGTCCCTTTGTACGCAAATCTCCTCACACTCATCATCTGCCTTCACTGCACAAAAACCTCACCCAAATTGTCTTCATTTGCTGATCTGCAAACTAGACGCCCAACAGCCCGGGCTGAACCTCAGGCTGCCTCCTCCGTCTGTGGGCTGTGCACATCAGGACTGGCATCTCTCCAAGCACCAGTGGAACGCTGTTACTGGGTGCAACACCCACGTGTGCCCCTTTACAGCGGCCAGCCGGCTCCCCCCGGAGGCAGCTGCAGGGCCAGGAGCCGCCATCCTGAGGGGACTGCAACTACCACCTTCAGGGACTAAAGGTGGGAGAAGTACATGGAGACCACAGATTCAGTCCCTATTCTGCAAGTGTCACTGGTTCACTGTGTGACTGGGGAAGGTCACTATGCCTTGCTCCATTGCAGTTTCCTCATCTTCAAAATCAGGAGGGCAACATGCATCTCCAATTAGAAGCATTATATCGACTGTTCTGACTTTGCTGTTGCTGTGTAACAGTAAGCAGCAAGTTTCAGAAAACATAAGCCAGTTTCTGAGTGCCTTGAACTACATAATTGTAACCAGCTCATCTTGCCTGAAGCAGCCATACAGACAGATGAAGTAGAAAATTAAAATAGTGAGAAACACATGGAGGTGGTCTGGGTTTAATAAAAATGTCAACTGGCACAGCTGGATCTGGAAGACAATGTATGAACAAATCCTAAATGGCCAGACTGAATTTTCACTAAATCCCTTTTTTTTTTACTAGCTGTTTTGCAGTTGACTTCAGTAGATGAGGCCACAGTCTCAGTCTGAACATTTTAAACTGCTTCTCAGGATTTAAGCGCCATCTGCCAAAACACATATAACAGTATTTGTGTCAAGCTGGTCTAGGTAACCTGTTCTGCAGCAGAAACCATAAACAACCTGTGTCACGTGTGCTGTCCTTACCATCAAGTATTTATATTCTTTTACTAATGTCAGTACACAGTAAGTCTTTCAACTGACAGTGGAAAGTGTAGTAGAAGTTAACTGCCTCTAGCTTAATTTAAAATGAACAGGGCAGAACTACAGAAAAATAAAACTACAGCTTAATACCAGGAATAAGCCTATTCAGTAGAAAGACAGCAAAGGAATGAAAATATGTCTTTAAATATGTACTTCCTGCTGCCTCCTTCATTTTTAATTAAAATACCAGTGGAAAATATCAAACCACTACCCTGCAAAGCTGGATCTTTATGACCTAAACATTTTGAATCTAGGTCAGACTCTAATTGAAAGAGACTAAGGATTTAATTGCCAAAAACAACAAAAAAAAAGGCAGAAAGGATCATTCCTTAATTATCTTACTACATTTCAGTAGGAGATTCATCAGTATATATGCAAGGTCAAGTTCCACAAGTTTGTCTCCCCAAAGCTACAGAGAATTTGGTCCTAAAGGCTTTCATAGAGCAAAATGGAATTCTACTCTGCTTTTTCTGTTAAGCAGATACAAAAATAGGAAAAGGAATTTATAACATTTTAAAAGTTAAAAAAGAGCTAAATGGAGATCTGAAACCCTGTCTTCCTCTCCCCTCTCTCACAGCATGGCTTAATCATGAGAAATGTAAAATGGCAAGCAGGCATTTTACCAGGGCGAGAAGGCAGCGATGTGGACGGAACACTTGGCAACCTGACATCTCTCATTCCCTTGTTCAGTTCTTCTTGCTCCAGTTCTTCTAATTCTGCCATCAACTCATCCTAAATTCAAGGGAAACATTATTTACAAATATAGACAGTGATCACACACAAGGACACATTTAACCACCATGAAGCAAAGTACTACTGAAAAAACAGTTTACACCTGAAAGGATATATCAGGAAACAGCATATTAAAAGTGTAATTTTTACTAAGTATGGACAATAACAGTAAATCTTAATTGAACATCGAAAATAAGACAGTGGAAGTTAGGAATAAAATTAGAAACAAAACTAACAGCAGTACAATACACGTCAAAAAGGCAAATACGGGAGTAAAAAGCCTCTCTGCTGTCCTCAGGTTTGTTCCAAATCTAGAGCCTGTACTTTTCAATGGATTCTAACTTTAATGTGCCATTTCTCCCATTTTAAAAGGCAAACACCTTCCACTGGTTATAAGGCAGACTGTCATTAAACATTATGCTTCAGCATAATTTATCACACAAATCCAGGATTACATGTGATTTCAAAGCAGCACTGGAATCAAAACTGTCCTCCTGGCTCCTGCTATCCACTCTTGAAGCACGCAGCACTCGTGGGCTTTTAGGTGCAGAGGCTGATTTGGACAGATGATCTAAGCCACTCATACAATGCTAAAAATAAAAAGGCTGCACACTTTTTAAAAAATCAAGGAACTATTCCTTGGCTGACATTTCCCAAAGAAAGGAAGCCAAATGTTACATATTTGTAGAGAAATGGGCATTTGCCACATAGGTAAAATGGTTTTAAAGAAACAATGGGCAAAAACAACTGGAGAGGGCTGGGGGAAGTGTCAGAAAAGCAGTAAAGTAGGAGCTACTAGGTATTGAAATGGGCTTTGCCTACACATTTAGACTTTGTTTATCACCAATGTAGAAGTTAAAATCATAGGTGCATAGCCACCACAGAACTTGATACCTAGATTTACTTGGTTTTATAATTTAAGGCAAACATGCACTGTGCCAACCCAGGGAGAAAGAACCCTTATATTTCTGTGCCTGTCCGGGGCAGGAGAAATCACATGCTTCCATGGTCTCCTTACACCCATGGCACACATGTGAAGAAAAAATACACCCAAGAGCGTGGAAAAAACATCCTTCAAAAAAAAAAATATATTATCCTTCAACACAAACCACCTTATATCCCAGCAATTATGTCATTGATTCTAGCACTCTTAAGCTGCAGTAGCCTGCAAACCAGGTTTACCAGTTACTACCCAAGTACTGTCAGTATTAGGCTCCTATACAAATGCCCCAAGTGACAGTGGCTTATTTCCCAAACAGGAACAATGCACATCAGCTTCCACTAGGATCTCTTAGGAACTTCCAGGTCAATCTACAACATGCTTACTAAGCCTAGACTCCAAAAAAGTTAAGCACTGATGAAAAGTAAGACACTGTACAGCTGTTTGGGATGGACAGTATGTTTTTCAATTGTTTGAAGCTCAGGCCAAATCCCATTCCTTGTGCCAGTAATGACTAAATGTTTCTTGGAAAGTCTGTTTACATTCAAAGTAGAAATACAGGAAAGCAGGTAATGGGAACAAAATACAAAGAATTATTCTTACTTTCAATGAATTAGAACTGTTGAATGGAACTTCCTCTACCTCCCAATCAAGCAAATATGTGCGATACAGCATTTATATTTTTCTTTGTTGTCCATTTGGGCACATAGGAACCAATTAGTTGGGAATAGAGTGAATGGTTTGAGTATTCAGGCCATTCTTCAAATGATCCTTAGTGCTTGGTCATTTTGAAACGAAATTGAAAAACAAAACCAAACTGGTTGTGATACTGAGCTTGATACTCATCTCTGCATTCCACAGATTACAAGAATTTGAGTATCCTTGACCTTTGAGTCCTCAGCCATGACAGGATCAGAAATAAATAATATCCTGCTTAGATATACAAAATCAAATCTGGGGGCACTGGATGAAAACTACTGCAACAAATTTTGAGAAGGTCCTAAATGCCTTGTGGGGATTTCAAAAGAAAAGAGCTCTAGAATGACACCTTATTACCTCCAACAGGTATTACTTTTACTAAATGGATCTGCTTCTGGGGTCTGGGCAACAGGGAAAGGACCTGCATCTCCAAGCACCACAACCAACCTTAAAAAATGGTCCAAATATTCAGAATTATGAACAGCAGCCTGTCCATGACACAGGGACATGCACTTAGTCAAACAGATGTCTATTTGGAGCAACAAAAAAATTATATGTTTCAGTGTCCACTTGGAGTAGTACAAATTACACGTTTTAGTGACCTCATTCTTCCGTGGCTCAAATGAGAAAAATAACTACAGGAGTGTAGTAAAAAATGCTTTTCTTAAAATGTATACAGAAATAAAAATAATTTTTATATTTTTACATCTCTAGATTTCTATTTAGTACATTATGTATTTTATATATTAATAGTTTTATTTAATTTTTATATTTATATTAAAAATTATACAATTGTCCTAGATAGGGTAAGCTGGAACCAAGGAATTTCATATCCACACTTTTTGAGAAACAAACCACTGCACAGCAAAATAACTATGGAGTTAAAACTTACAGGCCTGAAGTACTAACCTCGTCAAACTCATCACCAAAGGTGGCTCGGTTTGAGATAGCATCTGAAATTTCCTGGGCAACATCTTGCTGTTCAGTGATATCTTGCATCAAATCATCAATTTTGTTCAAATCCCTGGCAAGGTGACACGGAAACATTTTTTTAAAGATATATCATTCAAATCCTACAGAACAGACTCACTTGAACAGACCCTAATTTATTTTTATGCCCATGACTCTGTAAACAGCAGAATTCACAGGGAATAATTTTCCTCACCTACACCCAGTCCAGCTACTTCCACGTTGGGATTATAACAAAAGTCAAACTGCAGCAGAGTGTGTCTCTCCCTCTCTGTGCTCCTCGTGCCTCTGTCAGACAGTCACAGCCCATGGGCAGACCCCCAAAGTCAGCATCTTTACAGGGCTTTCGGTACTCAGGGGTTTAAAGAAAGATGGGGATAAACATTTACATGGCTTGTTGTGAAGGACAGAAGGTAATAGCTTTAAAATAAAAGAGGGTCAATTTAGTTTTGATACAAGGAAGAAGTTTTTTACGATGAGGTTGGTGAAGCATCAGCACAGGTTGCCCAGAAATGGTGGATGCCCCACCACCAGAAACATCCAAGGTCAGATTGGATGTACTCTGAGCAACCTGATCTAGTTGAAGATATTCCTATTCACTGCAGGGTGTTTGGACAAGATTATCTCTAAAAGTCCCTTTGAACCCAAACTATTTTATGATTTTATAGATCTTTTTTGATGTTAAGCTTTCACCAGAACTGGGGGGAACTTAACAGAATTGTACCCCATTTAAAGGTTTCCCCTTATTGTTAACTTCATTATTGTTTCAGTTCCTGTTTACTTCTCCCAGAACAACCCTTGTGATTTAACTCTGTTTGTTCAGGCAGAAAAACACCCCCTGAAACAATATAGGACATATGACAAAAAAGAAGGTAATTCTTTTTTATGCGGGGCAGCGGGAGGAGGGGGTGTCAGGTCTAATTAGTACTTAGAATCTCACAGTCCAGCTTATGGATTCTGAGGAAAAGAGTCCACCTAGTTTCTATGGCTAGATTTTCTTCTAGGCAAACCAGGGACAGAGGCCACTCTCCACTGCCAAGACAGACTTAAGAAAACAGATCTCACTAGTTAAGTGAACTTCCTTCTAGATTTATTGTTAGGAAAATATACTTTTCTGCCAAATAAAACACTACAGCACCAAAAGCATTCCTGACATTGGATGCCCGAACCAAAAATGAAGTCAAAACTATCTAACTTGATACAACAGTGTGTAGTGATAGAATAATTTGAAAGTGGTTAGTAAATTCAACTTGGAAACTACTAGAAAACACTTACATATTTTCATGTACTTTTTTCATAGCTTGTGCAGCATAACCCATATTCTTGAGTACTTCTGTGTTGGTGTGGGAATTTTCCAATGCCTCTCTCTGGAACTCAATGGTCGAAAGTGTCCCGTCAATTTGATTCAACTGTTTCTCATATCTCTTTTTTCTCTTCAGAGCTTGTAAGGCAGCTGGAATGGGAAGAGGCAAAGTGCACTATGTATTTTCATAGCAAATGCAAGGACAAGTAGCTCAGCACCAAGCTGACCTGTAGAATTTATAATTCTCACCCTCCTACCTTACTAGGGAGACAAACTTTGACCACACCAGATCAGCAGCCTGTTAATCACCAACATGCTGTTCCATGAACATGCTGGGAAGCCTCTTTTAGATTAACTCCTTTTAGTGCCACAAGGAAAAGCAGCTTCTTCCTCCACTGTGGGAGATCTTGAACTCCATCCTGTGCACAGAGGCAAAGCAGGGAAGATGGGAAGGAAAAAGAAAAACATCAGAGAGTAGTCAGAAAGCAGAAACAGAAGAAAGAAGAAAAGAAGAAGCTGCAAGATGTAAGTAAAACCTAACGAAGACAGTGTATGAAGATCTGTCATAATAACCACAATTCCACCAATAGTGCTTTCTAAGCTTTGTCTCAGCAGCAGTAACTGTGAAGTGCAATGGAGAGACCAAATGGCCCAGCTAGACAGAAGGGTTAGATCAGAGCAGGATTTTAATTTCTCCAGCTTTTAGCTCATCTATTTCTTACAATCACTTAGGAATGTGATCTTTAAACCTTAGAATTTGAAAACATAAAGAACTTTGTAGACACGGGCACAGTGAAATCCAGCTACACTCCATTATCTTTGTAAATGGTCAAGATTAGTCTTTTATATTCACTAAGATATGACCAGCGTACTTTGCCCAGAGTAAATCATTACCAGAATAAATGCACGTGTCAAGCAGCAGGAGAAAAGGACTTTCTCTTGGCCACAGGGTGTGGGAACACACACAATTTTGCCACAAGCATTTCCTGATGACAGTTCTTTCCAAACTACACATGTGCCAGGCGAAAAAAACCCACCAAATAAACCAAGAGAGTGAGTTAACCCACTGTTTGGTTTCTTTCAATGCTATTAACACCCCCATCCCTTCCCTTGTCTCCTACACTTAATTTTTTAAACAGATTCAGAGCTTGCAAGCCCCAGCAGCCCTGCAGCCCCCCAAACTCAACCAACAGGAGCAGCTACTGTTGCCATTTTGTTCAAATAATTGCCCCGTGCAATAACACTGAACCTTGACACTGGGGTACACAAATTTTCAAATTAAATTAGGATCCCCCCAAGGAGGGCACGTAGATTTATGGTGCGTAACAACACACTAAAAAAACTAATGTTTTGTTGACAAATGCTTTAATCAATGATCAATGATCAAAATTGCTCATCATGAGCTGCACAAGGAGAGGCATTCACACAGGCTTAGAGGCCTTCCACCACCGACAGTAAAATATTTCAGGACAGCAAGCCACAATCCCAACAGATTAATCACAGTATTCAAATCCAAGAATTTCCCAGGTTTTGGGGGATGGTTCAAAGATCATGCATATTCTGAAGAAGATGCACAAACATCAGATAATGTCATGCACACAGCAAATGTAAGCATTGTAAAATTCTCACTGGCAATTCTAAAATACATAATTTTGATCTACTCCCAAACAATCTTTACCTACTTATTATTTTCCTACTTATTTATGCTTCTTATTGGTAGAGTTAGGACACCAGCCACTTCCTTTCTTAGCTGCCATTGGATCAAATTTGATCCTGGATTCCTAGGTTAGGAAGCTAGAGATTCCAGACAAATGTAACAGTCTGAAACAGTGCATAACACCAGCTGTGCCAGAGAGGACTCCGAGGCCTTGTGGACTAAGGAGCACTAACGAGCTGATGCAGAAAGGCTTCAGCTGGAGCAAGAATCTACCATGGGGCAGTCTTTCTAGTCAGTGTTATTCAGAAATGGGACTCTGCAATGGTGCTGTTATTATTAGCTGCTCACAGGGAAAATGAATTTCCTCAGTTACACACAGAGCAGCTGTTTTCAAAATCCTGAAGATCATTTAATTAAACCACACCCAAATCAAGAAAACACAGGAGAAGCTAAACTCTCTATGACTTCACCTATTCATAAACAGCTTTTCCGAACTATTGTGGTGCAACATATTATCTTCCTTCTCTTTAGTTTTACCCATGACTAGCAGAACTTCATAGAAAATTAATTCATACTCCTTCCTTATCAACTAAAGCATTATAAATTCTCACACCATGCTATACAATTTTCCTGATTTGTATTAAATTAATGCCCTTTATTGCAGAGTATGTTGCTATAGTAGCTCCTATAGCTATGAGAATTTCCTTGTTATTTGAAATCTATTTTTCTGTGTTTCACAGAGTATCAAGAACTTTTGGTGCTTTTCTACTGCATATTACAAGCATTTTAAAATTTTTGTGCAACTCTTACAGGATTGAAATGCTTCTGCTTTATAATGCTCCCACATTCTAATTACCAAACGGGAGAAGAACATTATCTATTAAAATATAATGAAATTGAGCAGAAAACACAACTCACTTCACTGATGGTCTAAGAATGGCACTGAAAAATGGTGTTCCCCATTCCAAAGATTTCAAAGTAGGAACACAGACTGGGGAGGATGAGTTTGAGCAGAGGTAGAGTCTGAGGAAGCATGAGAAACTAACCCCAATTCATTCAGGAAGAGGTGGAGGGCTTCTCCATGAAAAAACAAACAAAAGCAGTCTCATACACTTTTTCCACTGTGCTCCAAAGAAGCCAATTCAACTCCTGAATTTTATAATGGTCAGCAGTTGGCTGGGCTTTAGCACATTTCCTCTACTCCCAAGTCCAGTAAGCAGGATACAGCTCATAGATTAGGAACCACTGCTTTTAATATGAGTTTTTATTTTATAGTCAAGGTGTCTGGAACAACAGATGTCAGTTTAAGTTTGCATATTAATGAACTACTTTTATTAGCATACAGAAGGGCACTTTTCCATTGTAACTACAATGCTGACACTTTATTAAGGAAGCAGAAATGGCCAGCTGGGCAATTGGAATCCTGGCCACACTGAATATGCAGATTTCAAAAGGACAAACAGAAGTAATGACATAGGAAGAGTTGAGGCACCCTTCTCATGGTTCCATCACAGATCAGATTGAAAAGAAACAGTGCAGTAATACCCCCTTTACCTGTCAAGCCCACCACCAACACCCATCAATACAGAAAGTATCAACAATCTCATCTTCTGAAGCAGAAATAAAAAGATTGTCTAATAATCCTTATAATTCCCATGAGGAAACTGGTGAAGTAGGGAAAGAGTATTTCTTCAGAAAATATAACACCACTGTGAAAATACTGGATCTCATTCTTGGATACAGTTCACAAACCTCCACCTCAGGCCTGCAAGGGATTGATGGACTGCAGATTCTGATCTCCCTCACTCCAGGGACAACTGAAGACAATGCTGCTGAGGCCATAAAAATCATAGGACCCTAATTAGGCTCATTATCAGCATCCATATTCCATAAAGCCTTGTGGAGGAAGCCATATGCAGTTACAACTGAGGAGCTAAATCAAGAACAACAATGAGCTGGACCAGTTACAGGCATTCCAGTTCATGGCAAGACACTGGAAATGTGCTCACTAAAGTCAGAGGACAATCACTGTAACTCACAGAGCAGAGACCCACTAAGGGCTTTCCTTTATGTCCCTGCCAGAAACCCTCACTCCCAACCTGTCCCACAGCCTGCCGTAGGCATGACTGTCCTATCCCTCATAACACACAACTACCACATCGTTGTTTGGCTTCAACAGCCTGCTGGTTACACCTAACTCATTGAAAAGGAATGCTACACAGCTACATAAGCCCTGCCCAACCGTAACACACAATGTCTTTAGTAGCATCTACTTGTGAAACCCTCCCTGTTATTCCAACTTTCTTCATAGGTTTTGTCCTCAGTAATACTATGTGGTTCTTTATAGTTAAGATTTAATCCTATTCTGGATGACTTCTCTTAACTTTATTCCTTTTATTAAGTTTTTGGGGTTTTTTAGGATCTGTGAAAGACACCGGGATGAAACAACACACATTCACGTATATGTTCTTTTCAAAATTACAGGCCTGCTTCAGAAAACACATTTCCTTTTAAACAAAGTTCTCAAAAATTCAGTATCGCTTCCTGTTCTTTAAATTTTCCTCTATGTCCTTCAAAATAATGGAGAAGAAAGGCCAATTTGTAGATGGAGTTGGCAGCTATGCACTGGCTGAAACTGAGATACCCCCTAAAAGTACAGCAAGAGATAGAAAAAAGAGAGATATTAGAAGTCAGAGCTAACTGTGAAAAAAATATTGCTTCTCATGACATAACCTCTGCAGGAGGAACCTCAGCAAACAAAAAAACCTGAAGTGGTCTAGCTACAATCAGATATTAATGGGGAATGCTGGAAATGTATCAGCTCAAAAGTATAGCTAATTTCAGATTAGGTACAGGAACTGCAGAGATATTTCATAAAGGAAAAGCCAGGAGTATTTCAGTGATGTTTCACATCTATCGCACAAATGATGCATCACAGCTTTTAATTCAAGTTAAGCCTACTGACGTCCCATGAAACACATTCAAGAGTCATATGAAGTCATGAGAAATTGCTGGTGCTTGAATCTGCTCCCTCTTGTGTTGGTGTGACTCAGACTCATGCACCTAAAAATCATGTGTGATCATGCTAATTTGGTGCATTTTCTATCCCTACATACATCTTGCTCCAGTTGCAGACAGCCCCATTTTAGTTTCCATAGGCTTCTACATAGATGCAATTAAGAAAAAAAAAACCAAAACATTAAAAATTACCAGTGATGTCCCTCTGAAACATTCACTTCAACAAGGCAATGGAGATTTAAAACCTTTATTCTCTCATTTGTATGTTTACATAACATTACAATAGATGCCGGTTCACACAGATTTTCTCTGAGCTATACAGTACCATACACCAGCTAATATGCTGTCATATGTAAATCAACAGTAATTAAACTGTAAAGCAATTGACATATCAAATTAAGACATATTATCGGGGATGTAAGTTCACTGATTATCCTGCTAAATTTAAGCACTTTGGCACAGCAAGGTTATATTTTAAAAAAACATAGTTTATATTGTTTCTCCTCTGGCTGTACTTAGACTATCCCATTTTGGTTTAAGAACAATTTTTGGCATGAATAAAAACTGCCACACGGCACTTTTTGCCCTACTCTTGCCTCTTTACTGTCCTTAACTGTTGGTCCCTGAGCAAATGACAAAATAAAAGGCGTTATTTTTAACCACGATCAGCTCAACAATCCAGTTTGCAATATGACTCCATGAACAATTTCACAGATAAAAAGCCAGGGCAATTGCATATTGAGTACTGCAGTGGAAACAACGATCTGGGAGAAAACGTTCACATATCAAATGCTGCATGCCTGAAGCAAAAAGCCAACACACACCTAAAACCACCATCAACCAGCTGAATTAAAGGAGAAGCAGATCTACCTTTTCCCAACAAGTTCTCATTCCTGTTTGTGCACCACCTTCTCCTTCGCAGGTGCACGAGCACTCATGCAGCTAGCAGGCCAACTGGATAAGTGGAACTTAAACTATCCTGGGTAAAAAAAATAACCCAGAAAAAGAAAACCACAATATATTATACAACATCCATCTTTCTGAAACACACCCTTCAGGGAGCTCTGCTAAGGGAAAGGAAGGGAGCAGCACAAGGGCAGGAGCGAGGCAGGAAATGCTTCTTCTCTCTGCAAATGTGCCAGTTTATAGTCCGGGTTTGGAATGAAATTCCAGAACAGCGTGTCTGGATTTAACCAGGAATTGCTACAGTCACAGGAACCAGCCTGTTTTCTTGCACCAGCCCCGCAGCTCAGGCTTTTGCACAATGAATTCAGCCCCAGGAGCTACCTGGTCACTTTGTCCCATAGCAAATTAGCTTCCAGCTGGATCACCTTTCTGAACTAGCTCACTGTAACAGCACGGTGCCAGTACCTCGACAAGGAACCAAGAGACACTCCAGCTGAAGCCAGGGGAGTAGAAAAGGCAGGACTGGGACAACACTGACAGCTCCCATGCTCTCGAGCAGCTGGCTCAGTTGTGCTGCTGAATTGACTTTACTTCCCCTGACCATGCCTTCAAATCTGTCCCATCTTGACCCATGATTTTAAATCCCTTCTAACTAAAAGTTAGTTTAGTTAAACTGCCTTTTGCTAATAATTATTAAATGCTAAAGTATTACAAATACATTAGAGGGCTAACCAAAACACCTCTAACACACACAGCTCCTCACAAGTTTGAAGTAACATGGCATTATTTTTTAAATTATTGAGTAACAGAAAGAGCAGGCAAAAGACCTACTTTCTTGTTACATCACAAATCTTTAATTCAAAATGTTCTTCTTCTGTTTTGAAGCATTTGAATTAAAATACAGCTCAGAGTAGACAAATAGGCCTTCACGTGACTTTAGGAAGTAATTAACTTGTTTCTCAGAGGTCTGTATATCCCCAAGACACTGACTACCATCACTTGCTTCCCAGGAACGACAACATCAGTATACACAGGAGCCAGACGTTCTGACCCCTTAGCATCCTCTCCTTCATAGCTAACAGCGTCCCAGACCAGTCACTAATGCTCTAAGCTATCATTCTTTTTTTGGTTGCACATATACTTCTTACATGATTTGGATGAATCATTGCATCACTTTGTTCCTCAGTTGTCAGCAATAGGGATAATGTGCATTTATTCATGAATATACACGAGATCCTCACATCCCTCATCCCCTTTGCCACCTGCCCAGCCAATGTTGAGCCCCCAAACAGCGATTCCCTCCCCTCGTTGAGCAGCAGTACTTTGCTCTCTGTGTATACAGCCAATACCTGCATCGACTGTGGTGCAAAGCACGAACAGAACAATCACACAGGAAACCACAGACACTAAATTTTGTGAGGAATAACAAATTCCCATCCCGCTATATGAATCCACAGTTCATTAAACACTAACAGATGCCAAAGACCCAAAACCACCATCCCGCCTCGCGTGCGGTGATACTTGCTCGGAGCCCACAGCCGAATCACACTGCACACCTGCGGAGCCAGGTGAGCCGGCCCAGCCACAGCCCCGGCGAGACCCGAGTCCCTCCAGCCCCGGGATTTAGTCTCGCGGGGCCCGGCCCTCACTCACCTCGCTTGTTCTTGGTGCCGTGCTGCCGGGCTACCGCCAGCTCCCGCTCGATCCGCGTCTCCAGGTACTCCTGCTTCTTGCTGAGCATCTCCTCCGTCTCTCGCAGCCGGGCCAGCGCCTCCTGCGGCGAGGGACCCCCGCGGCCCTTGGAGGCAGCCGAGCCGCCCCCCTTGAAGAACTTGGAGATCTTGCTCATGGCGGCGATCCCGGCTCGGCACCCGCCGACGGAAAGGTCTGACCAGCCCAGTCCTCAGAAACCTCCGCCGTGACAGCACTTCCTGAGCCCATGGGCGGCGGCGGCACCGCACCTGGCGGCGGGGCGGGCCCGGGGGCGGCTCCGGGCTGGCCGAGCTGGGCAGAGCGGCGGGAGGAGCCGGCGAGCTTCGCAGGGCAGCCGCAGGGTCCCGGGCCGGGCCGCCGCTGCCTAGGCGGCTGCCGAGTTTGTGCTTCCCCCTTTCTTTTTTCCCATGTCATAGAACCGCAGAATGCACAGTGGGTTATCTGGCCCAACCTCCCTGCTCAAGCAGGGTCATCCTAGAGCACATGGCACAGGATTGCATCCGGGCGGCTCAGTATCTCCAGAGAGGGAGAATCCACAACTTCTCTGGGCAGTCTGTTCCAGTGTGTGGTCACTCACACAATAAAAAAGTTCTTTCTCATATTCAGGTGGAAATTCCTGTTGTGTCAGTTTCTGCCTGTTGCCTCGTCCTATTGCTTGGCATCACTGAGAAGGGCCTGGCCCCAGCCTCTTGGCACCCTCCCCTAAGATGCTTATAGACATTGGTGAAGTCCCCTCTCAGTTGCTTCTTCTCAGGGCTGAAGAGGCTCAACTCTCCGTCTTTCCTCCGAAGGGAGATGCTCCAGTCCCTCGATCAATTTTGTAGCGCTCTGCTGGATCCGCTCCACGAGCTCGATGTCTCTGGTACTGAGGAGGCCAGAACTGGAGACATGCTGCATAAAGGTGTTTTGGGAGGGCATCACACTTGGGCACAGGCGTGCACGTGGGTGAAGGCTGGGAAAATAACCCTGAATTCTGAAGGAATGTGGCTTTTTACAAAAGTGGTGGGTGCGCCGCTAAGGAAACCTGAGTGACACCAACAGGTTACAGGGTGCACGAAATGCTTCGGGAAGCCGGTCTACCTCCGCTCTGCCTCCGAGAACAGGCATCGAGGGACGATGCAAATAGCGACACAAATAAGACACAAAACGTGCCTTTTTTTCCCCCCCGGAACAACCCGCGGAGCACCAGCCGCGGCTCCAGGCTCACTGAAGTCTGAAGCGTCGCTTGGGCCGACACGGACTGGTCAGCGCAGGTTGCCCTGAGCCCGATGACGGAGCCTGTCCCGCCGGCACCCCGACAGCTCCGAGCCGGCGGGGCGGGCTCAGGCTCAGCCCGGCCCGGGTGGATCTCCCTCGGCCCCGCCTCTGGCCCGCCCTCCCGGGGGCGGGTCCCGCCGGCCCCTCCGCAGCACGGCCGCGCCCGGCTCCGCCCGGCCCCGCCGCTTCTCCGCCTCTTCTCCCCCTCCTGCGTGTCGCGGACATGGCGGAGCTGGAGGTGGGGCAGCACTGCGGGGTGCCCGACTGCCGCCAGCTGGGTAAGGGAGAGCGCGGCGGGTCCCGGCGGAGGCGGGGATGGTGGGCCGGGGGCGGTGCGGGGGTTGTGAGGGATGCCTCCTCGCTCGGGGAGTCCTCTGTGCCGCTGCAGCCTTGCACGGTCCATTGCCAGCGCCTGTCGCCCCGGTTGTGTGCCTGGGTGGTGAATAGCCCGCTTGCCCCTTCCTCACACTTGCTTGCCTTCACTGATCTCGGAAAGTGTTACTGGAAATGTAACCTCTCAGAAAGAAGCAGCAGAACCGCCTGTAGCGAAAGTTTTCTGTTGGGACCACTCAGAGATGAAGGGATCGTGATGATCGTGACCTGAGCTCCGTGGTGGTCTGTTAACATAAAATCTGAAGGATGGAGAAGTGGAGTAATGGGCTGGACCTGGCATTTGCTGTCATTGGTGATGTGGTGGAGTTCGGCAGACAGTGAAGTGATTTTATCTGTGAGAATTTATGTAGTAGGCAGGGGATGCGTACAGAGGTTTAGGAAATGTGTGCAATATAAGTCACCCAAGGACAGTATGTACGATATGATGTGAAGAAGGGGCCGGATCATCATGACTTTCCAGTGGAGGAGATGCTCTCCTTTCCTAAGAGCCAGCATCTCCTCCAGTTGGTAACCCATAAAATAAAATGTAAATTGTCCAGTGTCAGTAAATAGGGTTCTGAGTGGTCTTGCAATAAATTCAGTTTTTAACATAACTAGTAACTTTGATGGATAGCCAAATGTTCCAGTGTCATAGCTTGATATTGAAAAAAAAAAAGTGAATTTAAAGCCTAATTCCAACTTCTGGAATGTATATAAGTATAATTTACCTGCTCGTATGTTTTTCTGTAATACTAATTAGGGGAGTTAACAAAAGCCACTTCTAGCTAAAGTGTAGATGCAGTTGCTAAGTATTCTTATAAAGATATCTACTCAGTGATGTTGGTAAGCAAAAGTTAATTATGTGAAAATTAAGCTAGAAACTATTAGCAAAACAACAACCATGTTGTCTTAACTAGAAACAAATCTCTTTGTTTCAGATTTTCTTCCCTTTGTATGTGATGGCTGTTCAGGTGTCTTTTGGTAAGTTCATAGAATCGCGGAGTATCTCAAGCTGAAAGAGTCCCACAAGGATCAACATGTCCAACTCCCTACTCCTCAGGACTAAAACTAAAGCCTATGACTAAGTGTCATTCAGACAATCCTTGAACTCCAACAGGCTTGGTGCCAGTTCCTTGGGTAGCCCGTTACAGTGCCCAACCACCCTCTCTGAGAAGAACCTTTTCCTAATGTTCAACCTGAAGTTCCCGTGACATAGCTTCTTTCCATTTCCTCACATTGTATGCTGGTCACCAGGATTTCCTCATCCCAGGTGAAGAATCCTGCACTTGCTCTTGTTTAATTTCATACAGTTGGTGACTGCCCAGCTCTCTAGTCTATCCAGAATCTCTCTGTATGACTTCTCCACACTCAGGGGAGTTCACAGCTTTTCGTGGTTTAGTATGGTTGGCAACCCTAACAGGTATCCAGATCATTTATAAAGATATTAAAGAGCACTGGCAGTAAATTGAGCCCTGGGGAACTCCACTGGCCACCAGCCTGAAGCAATCATATTAACTGTGACTCTCTGAGCACAAACCATCACCATTGCTCACCCATCATACTATGGACTTGTCTACCTGTGTGCTGGACATTTTGTCCAGAAGGACACTCTGAGAGACAGTGTCAAAAGCTTTGCTAAAATGCAAAACGCATCTGCTGGTTTCCCAATGTCAACTAAATGGGTGACCTTGTCATAAGAGGAGGTGGCTGGTTATGTTTTCTTCTAGAAAAATTTTTGAAGTTTCTTGCAAGCTTGAAATCAGGGCCTTCACTTTGATTTACACTTCAGATTAGTAGAGGGCAGCTGAGAGAAACTCAAAGAGATTGGGGGCAGATTTCAATTCTAACATATCAAGAGCCTTCAAGGGATTTCTGCCGTTATGGAAGGTGATTGAAAATTTGTTAAAACAGACAAACTCTGGTTTGCATAGAACTGAACTCTTAAGCATGGTAATGTCTTCACTCTCTTGAAATTGTTTGTTTACCTTGAGGCATAAGTTCTAAAAGCTAAATGTTTTACGTACTGAGAAAGAATATGATCTATCCATTCAAGAATTGAAATAGGATAGAAAAAACCTGGGAGAAGATTCATTATCTAATTGAAGTTTTTCCATGATAAAACTTGTCAGATTACCCTTTAAACACTTAAATGTTTTTACATGCAGGTTTTTTTTCCTGGAATGTTGGTAACAGTGTGATATTTTCCCTCTTTTTCCACAAAGCCTTCAGCACAGGAGCCGGGATGCTCATGGGTGTTCTGAGGTAATCTAATAATATGTGACAGCCTTAAATTAAAATGCCATGTGACTTAGCTGTGTGTTTTTAGACTAGACAAATGCATATGGCATATAAGTATGAATTATTTAACTGAGAATATGACAAGCTTTAAAAAGTGAATCTACACTTTTTCTGTCTCTTAGAAGTAAATAGACTTTGAGTACAATGATGATTCTTTTTCTACCTCTGAGCTAAACATAACCAGGGTAAAAGTAGGAGAGAATAGCTGGACCAGGTTTGCCCATAGAATGGAGAGCTAGCACATATTTTTTAGAAAGCTGGGATGGTTATTTATATCTTAGTATCTGTTTATTTACACAAAATATTTTGTATTTATTCCTAGGTGAATATAAGAAACAATTCTGTGAAACCTGATCAGCACAGATCTTACCCGTGCTCATACAAGGACTGCAATGGAAAAGAGCTTTTGCCGGTGTTATGTCCTTACTGTGAAAAACATTTTTGCCTCAGGTGAGTGAAACAGAGTGTTTAAACATCAATATTCATTCATTAATGTATGGAACAGGCAATACAAGTTTTATGTTGTTGTTTACAGACATCGTCATCAATCGGACCATGAATGTGAGAAGCTGGACACACCAAAACCTCGAATGGCTGCCACCCAGCAGCTTGTTCAGCATATTATAGGCAAGTACAGAGGGATAGATTTTTCTTTTTCTTGTATTTTCTTCAGAATGCTGTTTGAGCTTCTGACCTCCTTTGAGGAGTCAGGTTTGACCAAATAAGAAGAAAGGATGAGGGTTCCTTTGTTAAATAGCCCTAAACTTACATGTCAGCATTTAATACTGTTCATCTAAACTGAGACAAAACAAAAACAACAGTATGAAGAGAATCTCAAAAGAGTATATAGGGCACAGGTTTCTTTCAGAATTATTGTCTTGGTGTCATTCTACAAATATTATAATATAATGAATTTTACCTAGCCATTATTATTTACATGTTTATTCATGTGCAAATAATGCAGTTGTGTCAAATGTGCATGTCAGTCTGTTGGGATCAGACCTACACAATCAAGATGGCCAGAAAACTCTGATTCTACAATGTAATGTTTTGCAGATTTAAAGAAGCTTGAGGATGGGAAAGAGAATAAACAGCACTGCCCAGCTGGACAGTGGGGTTATGTGTAGAAAGGAGGACCTGAAACTGTTGCCATATGAATGCTGTGATGGCCACAGGTGTAGAAACTAAAGAATTTGTATCTATTTGGCTTTTGCAGCCTGTGTTTACCTGGTGATAGTGTTCATCTACCTTTCAATGTAAAGGAATTCTGCTAGAACTGTAAAAATTCTGATACGTGACCTTGGGAGGATATGAATAGACATGAAAAGGGATGGCACTCTTGGAGATACAATGAGACCCAACAGATTAAGTGGGTCTATGTCATACAATATGCACAGGAAACAGTCAGAATGATCACACTAACAGGAATAATATTGTTCTCAGATTCTAAAAAAAGTGACGAAGCAAAAAGCAAAAAACGTAAAGGAGCAAAAAACAGTGAGACAGCAGCAAAAGTGGCATTAATGAAACTGAAAATGCATGCATGTGGGGACAAGTCCTTGCCTCAGGTCAGTGATGTTAGTTTTCAATAATTGAATTCTCAAAGGAAATGGAAAGTTTTCTAAATTGCTTGATCATCTAATTCCCTCAGCTTGGTATTGGATTTAATTTTTCAAGACCACACTCACTTAAATGTATATTTCAGCCTGGTACCCAAAAGCAATCTCACTGGTCTTATGTCTGTTATAAGATGTCTGTGTGGGGTTCAGAGCAGTCGAGTCAAATTCTATTATTTTATAGCAGAAATATATTTGCCTGCCACATAGCTGTCACATAGCACTGCAGGGACAGACGGGGTCTTTTGGGGATCCTTGGCAGAATGATGACAGCATTAAGTTGTATTAAAGCTTATTATTTTAGCAGAATTTGATGATCAGCAGAGCATAGAATTTTATTATTAGACTAGAACAGAATTTTTAGAATCACTGTAGCACAATTTTGAAGTAGTGCAGCACAGAATTTTATAGCACGTCTTAGCTTGTGCTTCCTTATCACATGGACGCTCTGCAGATTGTGTCATATCTTAATACTTGGCTTGCAATATCAACATTTCAGATAATCTAGCCCTGAAACATGTAATTGCTTGGTTTTCCCACCCAGATTGAATTCATATGTTGGGGCATTGTAGTGGACAATGCAGTCTTTTCATTAGAATGTGCCTTAAAAGTTTGATAATTTGGAGGGTTGAGGGATGACTGTGCCAACTAAGATTGGTACCAAGATGTTTCAGGTGCAGGTTCAGCTACTCACCCAGAATCATCATCTGAAGATTGAGGGTGTTGTATATACAATACCATTTGTATGTGTAAAAAACCCATTAGAGAAATGATTTTCATAAACTGAATGACGCAATTATTATCCCATTCATGAAATAGGGAGGAAGGAGGTACAGATGAGGGTCAGTACAATACAGTAGGTGTTGTGATCATCTTTTCACAGCTGAGTGTTCTACAAAGGTAAAGTGATGATTCCTTGGGCACACTCCAGGTCTGTTCAGGCCAAAGAATCTGTCCAAGTTCCATTCATTATCTGAAATGGTAAGAAATTACTCATTCTTGGGAATTATCCAAAGCTTAGTGAAAGTTAAATGGAGCCCCCATTTAGAAACTGTTTTCCATGTGCCCTTTACTTAGGGAAGTATAAAATACTTACAGGTATTTTAAACTTCATAGGGTAGTTAATAAGAATATTGTCACCCTGAGAAAAGAGAATATTGTCACCCTGAGAAAAGAGAAGGGTTGACAGTGGGGGTTTGTTAGACATTTTACTGGTTGGAGAGCAGGAAAATGAGCTTGTTCCACTGGGCATCTGGTGGGTATCTGCTGGTTACTTTAAACATCAAGCAATTTTAAGTAGGGCTTTACCCTATTTTCCTTGTGGAAACTTTGCCCTAAGAGCTCATTTTAGTGGACCAGTCCACTTTGTGACTGCACCATTACTTTGAGGTTTGTAGGACAGGTGGAACACCCAGGCAACTCCATGATCTTCACACCATTCCTGGATTTCTTTTTTTAATGAATGCCGTTGTCAGACTACACAGTAGAGGGCATGGGAGTGTCAGCAAACCACTGATTAAATCCTGCCAGAGTGGTAAGACCATCAGCTTTACCACAAGCAAAAGCTTTCCCTAAGCCTTCCTTATTTTATTTCCAGTAAGGGTATAACGCCACCCCTTGGGTGTTCAAGGGAGAAGTCCAACATAATTAATTTGCCAACTGGACCAGGGGGCTTACTTCCTGCCCACAATCCATTTGGTCCCCAGAAAAGGTGACCTCCTGTCTGGGGCCCTGGCATTGTTTCTTCATCAATAGTTTTAATAGCCCAGTTGGTGTTCCCCTGACTCCAGCAGAGAATATCCATATTGAATGTATTTAGGTTTCCTGGTTGCATTTGCTGGTTTTGGGGGATGGGGGGAGGCAAAAGGGAGTTCCAGTTTTACCTTAACAATTGAATAAGAAACTACTGCTCAGTTTACTCCAATTGCTAGTATTTTCTGATGTTTCAGAGGGATAGCTCCAGGACATGATTCTCTTTTCTTCTGTGTGAAGAACACTCAAATTTAGAGGAAAATGCACAGGTTGAAATTCAGAGTCAGTTTTATGAACATGGTTGAGGTCGTTCCATATGTTCCTAGGGAACACATAAATAAATCCTTTAAAAAGACTTCTGTCTTGTTTGATAGTGTCTGGCTTTGACTCAGCAAGGATGATCATAAATGATGAATACATAGTAGTCATGCTTGCTATGTTTTACCCCAATCCCATTCAGAATCTCTCCCTCATAGATTACTCTTGACATTCCTTAAAAAAATCTTTCAGTCTAGTAGAAATGTTGTTTAGTACATAAAATGAGGATACAGTACAGGATAAAGGATTAGCTTTAGGTCATGATCTAAATGTTGGTTTGTGAAGCAGGCATTTCTAATACAGTGAACTGCTCTGTTTTAACTGCTTTCGCCTTCCAATTTGAGACACTATACTGCTGCCAAAAACAAATACTGCTTATTCAAACTCACCTTTTCCTCACGAGGGCAGATACTTTTTCATGTCTGTCTGTATATAACTGTGCTCTGGGACTGGTGGGAAAAGATGTTCTCTCCACCTTCAAGAACTTACTGTCCATCATATATGTGCCTGCAGCTGGAGAGGACTGGATTTGATGATCTTGGTCATTTATGTTTTGCAGTAAAATTGTCCTGATGGAATAAAACAAATTTCAGTTGGTAATTTTGGGGGTTTTTACTGAAAATCTTAAAAAAAAAGTTTTAAGTTTTACTTAAAAAAAACTTACTAGATGTATGTGACTGGAATGATGTGTTTCTTCTGTGGATAAATTTTTGTGTTTATTTTTCATGTCTTTCTAGACAGAAAGAATTTACTTTCAAGTATTTTTACCAAAAGCGAACAAAGAGAAAAGCAAACCCATGTTTTTTTGCAGTAAGTGGAGTATTGGCAAAGTAGTAGATTTTGCAGCTTCCTTAGCAAGCCTTAAAAATGACAACAACAAATCAACATCCCAGGTAAGTCAGCAATAACAAGCATTTTCTAGGTTGTTGTATTTAGCTTTTAGATTTCTTTACCCTTTTGTCCCTCTCCCACCCCACTTCTTTCATCTTGGATAGGGAAATCTTGATGTTAATTTCTGTGCTATTTTTCTTACAGAAGCTGAGGTTATGCCATACTGCCTCTGGAGAAGCTTTGCCATTTGAACACACACTGGAAACATGGCTATCTGATAAAGACTATCCACTGTACAATGGAGGGAATATAATTCTGGAGTATCTTGATAACGATGTTCTGTTTATAGAAGATCCAGAGTCCTACTTTATTACTCAATAAATTTTCACAAACAAAAAAATCCAATATTTTTTAGAAGCATGGTATTCAAGCAAGTCCAGTTTTCTTTTGAAATCACTGGTATGCCAGAATCTATCTTCCATTGTAAAGACACAATTCCCATCAATTTCTTATTTGCTTGACTGACAGAAGACCTATGTCCTGAAAGGAAAATTATAGTAGCTAATATTACAGATACTCACATTCTAGAATAAATTCTTGCTCTATTGAGCTGTATAATATCAAGAATGTTTTCTTAAATTTGGTATTTATTTTTGTGTAAGTGGTGGGGACAGTATGTCTCAATAAAATAATGAAAATGTAAACTTGCAGTATGACAGTTTTCTGAAGGAAAGAAACATATTGCACTATTGCAGCATCTTTTCTACATGTACAAGAACAGGTTTCATTGCATTTGGAAACCAGCACTGTCCATACACCAGGTCCACACTTTCTTCTTGTAATAGTTTAATGACATTTAGAAGGAAAGCTTTATGAAGCAAAAGTAAATTCACTCAGGTGTCTTCCTGTTTGTAAATCTCATTGTGTGATTAGTGGGGGATAAAAGATCTCAGTAAGCCTGTCACTTATTTTGCTTTACAGTACTCTTTACTGTAGTTTTAACATGACTTAGGTATGGATAAATTACTTTACTGGATGTGGTGTGGATGCCACAAAAAAGAAGGTGTTTCCTGGTTTCCATGAAGGAAAGGGCTTTCAGTGGCTGGATATTTTGGAAATCTTTGTCTCTGGGCAGCAGAAAGGATAGGAGCATTTTTCTGCATTCCCCTGCCTGTCTCTCCAGTTGTTATCTTGCTTTCCAGTACAAAAGGAACAGTTCCCTTTTCTCTTGTTGTTTATTTTCCTCCCTTTCCTCTGCAACTGTCTATTCATCTTTCTTTTTTTCTTAGGCTGCTGTCAGACAGAATATGCTGTAAGAGGCCAACCAGCATTGTGGAACCAGTGCGTTGGGAAGAGCCCTAAACAGAACTTGTTCCCCACACTGTTGCTACAAAAGCAAGTGAAAAATGCTGTTGTGCAACAGGGTCTTTTTCTTTTTTTTTTTTTAGCAGAAAATCCCCATTCTCTACTTACACCTTTCCTCATGCCCCTGATTTTTCTGCCCTAGTAGTTCAGGCAAAATAATTGAAATAACGCTTTTTTGTGAATAGAGAGAAGATAGACTTGGCATGCAGGAAGTTAATCTTTGGGGAGACCTCAAAGGTTTGACCAGGGTGGTTGCTTTCATCAATCGCCAGTAATGGGTAAGGGCTATCAGCCTGTAACTGACAGTACAAACATGGCAAGTTACAGTTGATAGTACTCAAAAAAGTTTTCACTATTACCTTATTCCAGGAATGTGTCTAAGATGGTACACAGAAGCTCATTCCACGTAGTTTTCAGAAACTGAGAAGCAAAACCAAATTAAGCTAGTCTGACAGATAAATAGTAGAGGAGAGGTGAAAACTCCACCCTAATCAATGATGCTAGGAACAAAAGCAGAAACTTTCTCTGACCTTTAGTATCTTGCCTAGGCTAGAATTGCTCTCATTTCACCTGTTTAGATTCAAACATATCTTTACTTAGCATTTTTTGTTGTTTTTTTCTAAAACTTATTATCCTAGCACATTTTCATAGGGAAATGCATTTGAACAACTGCATTTGAAAAACAACCCAAAACACTTTGGAGGAGTCATTTGGCATTTGAAACCACTGATAATTTTACAGGCCTGTGTTTATAAGGTGCTGAACTGTTTCACTTCGAAGTTAATAAATAAAACTTTAACTTCTAGGAGATGTAAAGAAAATGTATGTGAAGTTATGCAAGTGAGAAGAGGAATTTATCAAATACTTCCTGATTTGATAATAAACAATGTTTTCTCCCAAACTACAAAAATAGGTGAATATCAAGCATTTTGGTTGTTCTAGCTGTAATTTTAGAGAATGCACAAGGTCAAGGCTTCACATTTTATGAGATGCTGTGGTAGCGGCTCCCGGCCTTGTTCCAGTTCAAACATTGCTACAAAGTTGCCTGGCATGTTTGTAAGATACGCAAAAGTTTGGAAAGGGCTGTATTAACACCAAAAGTGCAATTCTGCTTGGATACGTGACCTGTTAGATCGGCTGGGCAATGCTTTAGTAAACCAGAATACATCACACTAAGAAAGCAGGCAGTAATCTCTCATACTTTTATTTTCAGCATTTTCTGTTTCAGTGTCTGTTTTAGAAAAGTATGCACGCTGGGGTGTGATCAGTCTGGTTTGCAGACTTCTTATCAATAAGTCATGTCTGTTCATTCAGTTTATCAGGTGACACATAAAAATACACCTTGCAGCTTAGCTTTCCTCCTAGTAGCCTCATATGTAAAATACAAAATTTCATTTCAGCCAGAATAGAAATTGTGGTTTGGATTAGGAAAATTCTTATACTTGTTAGGAGAGAACTTCAGGCATTCCTGTTTTACTTCTGCTGATTTTAAGGTGAATGCAGAATTTGTAATCTCCTGTAAAACCCTTGCTGTAATGTTAAGTATACAATCAATGATGTCAAAAAAGCCATTTCTCATAACACTCATGCAGTCCTATATAAGTTGTACTGGGGCGTGTTCAGGTGCTTGCCTCAACAAAACTGAATCTGAGCCAAAGTGCCTCTTTGAACGGGCTGTATGCTTTTTGTACAACCTTGCAAAGAACGACTTGCAAAATAATCAGTAAAACCACAACTTACCGTCTCTGTAGTTCTTTAATGACTGTAAATACTTTAAAAAGCAGGCTTATTCCTGTTTATGAGAAGGGAAGGAGGAAATGTGGAATTGCACAGTGACTTGTCCCACACAGCAGGGTCGGTGAGAGTGGAAACTGTATCTTCTGGTGTGGGAAGGACAAAACTAACCCCCTTCGGCCCAGCTGTGCCTTGGGTTGGCATTAGGGCAATGGGATAGACTGCTTCTTTTGGTGTTGTAGACGTTTTATGATTATTTTAAGCATAAAGCAAATTGCAACCCTTGCCCTGTTTACCCAGATCACCATTTTACATTGAACAGTAAGTTACATCAGTTGCAATTTGTGAGGACAAGACAAGCCCTCAGTGTTTTGCCTTTGCTTGATGACAGACAATAGGCTCAAAAGACCACAGGAAAAAATGAAACTGGTATCTGTCAGGCTTGGAAGGTTTTTCTTCTCTGTATGATTTTAATTAATACTTAAAATGCATCAGCTGAACCGCGAATTGCTTTCAAAACTCGTTGAACACCGTGAACTCACCCTCCGTGAGGTTTCTGAGGCACTGACACAGGTTTTCCAAAGACGATGTGGATGCCCCACCCCTGGAAGTGAACAAGGCCCGGTTAGATGGGGCTCTGAGCAACCTGATCTAGTGGAAGGTGTCCCTGGCCACGGCAGAGGGGTTGCTTTTATGATCCTTAAAGTTCCTTCCAACCCCAACCACCCTTTCAATTCTATGATAAAGTTCAATCGCGTGCTCCATGGGAGAGCATTTACGGTATCTCCGCCCTGCCACGTCCAACTATTAACAAGAAGTCGACATCAAAGTCTAATTTCAACACTTCCCCGGTAAACTTGGACAGCGCCGGCGCCGAGGCGGCTGCCCGCGGGCCGGGGCTCCCTCACACGCAGGCGCGGCCGCCGCCGAGCGGGGCGGTGGAGGAGGCGGGCCTGTGGCCTCGCGCGCTGCGCCTGCGCCGGGGCGGCGGCGGCGGCGGCGGCGGTGACGACGGTGACGGTGAGTGCGGCGCGCGCGGCCGCCGCCATTTCGGGCGCCGTGAGGGGGCTGCGCGTCCCGCCCGCGCTCCGGACGCGTCCTGCGGCACCGCGCAGCCCCGCGGCGGGGCGTGCGCTCAGCACTCATTTGAACAGTACTTAAAAATAAACCAGGTGAAGCAAGAAACTTCGAGTTTGTAAAAAAAAAAAAAGAAAACAAAGAAGACGTAACAATTTTTTGCATTAATCTCTCCTTTTGCTAGGTTCTTTATCTCGGGAAAGATGGCAGATCCCTGGCAAGAATGTATGGATTATGCAGTTGGTTTAGCAAGGAAAGCTGGGGAGGTATGTATAAGCTCTTTATAAATAATAACGTTATTTATTGAGGTTAATATGTACATAGCTTTTTGAAGGAGGTTGATGTTGGAATCTCTTCCTAAGAGTGTTTTGTCAAAACCTAAATGGGCAGAATAGTTTGTGATGGTCAAGTGCAAGATTAGATTGTCTTTTATGTTTGCAATTTGGTTAGCTTAAGAAAACAACTTTGTGCTTTTCCTTGGCCTGGAGTTAAAGTCCTTAAAGACTAAGGAGTAACTTTGGTTCCTTGAGTTTGATTTAAAAAATAAAACTCAGAATTGTGGTAGACAAAGAGCATCACCCTTAAACAACTCCTGTCTACCTTATTATTTTACCGCCTGAAAGTCGGTGACATTCTTTCTTGTGAACGCTTCAATCAGCTTTGTACAGTGGCTTGTTGATGGCACACAATACCATATTGTGTTCTCTCCGTCCTTGGAAGTGTCCAAAGCCAGGTTGGATGGAGCTCTAAGTCTGGTCCATGAAAGGTGTCCCTGCCCATGGCAGGAAGGTTGGAACTAGGTGGTTTTTAAGGCTCCCTCCAACCCAAACCACTCTGTGATTGTTTCTCTTCATTAACTGCTTTGCTTCTGTAAATAAAAACCATCCCTTACAGCGATGACATTTTGCCATTTGAGATCTAAGACGGCTTAGAACAAGAAAAAGTTCGTACATCTTGGCAAAGCCTCAGCAGGAGTGGTTACCAAACATTCAGTTCTACTTAGTAGTTCTACTTGGTACATTTGAAGGCTGTGGCAGCCAGACAAGATGACACATGTACTAATTCTGTCCCCTGGAGCTGCAAAATCTGTGCAACATTGTCTCTGCAACGAGCTCATTAACGTCTTCCCTCAGAAAAACTTTCTGAGTTATAGTAAAATAATTCTGTGGGCTATGAGGCATGGATTCCTGCTTAAGCTGATACTGATAGTTTTAAGATCATAAATGCTGGGTCTGGCTAACAATAGCTGATTTGAGCTCAGTGTCAGGTGTTTTCTTCAACTTTGGTATTTAAATTTGTAAATTTAAAACTTGTCCTAACAAAATGGACCCCAGTTTCATCTACCTGGAGATCTTCCTATAGTACTTAGATTTAAAGCCATGTAAAACTTTGTAGTGAATAGGGACTAGAGATGCAAGTCTCAGCTCCTGCAGTTAAATCCATGTCACTGCTTGTGTTTGTGTTTTGTATATGCAGTACAGAAAATGGCTGTAAAAATGTTGCTCAGATTTTTTTGGAAAACTAGTATTTTCCGTATTGTTAACAGTGAAAGATTTTTTTTGTTTTTGTTTTAACAGATAATCCGTGGAGCACTCAAGGAAGAAATATCTGTTATGACTAAAAGTTCACCTGTAGATCTAGTGACAGAAACTGATCAAAAAGTAGAAAACTTCATTATTTCTTTGATAAAAGAAAAGTATCCTTCTCACAGGTATGGCTGTTTACCAGTATGCTTTTGACAGAAAAAAAAATGGAAAATTTATGATTTTGCTTGGTAAAATTTTAGTACAACTGGCATGCTGGAAAATTGCAGCATTCTCCTTTACCTTCAATAAATTAAGTATTTTAGAGTACTAGCAGGTTGAAGTTTTGCACAGGGCTGTAGCAACAAAACAAGGTGTCCCCAGGTTACTGACATGAGACAAAACTTAGACTGAACTTCACTTGCTGTTGAGCCAACTGAAAGAAACTTCTTGGTTATTGCTTTGGAAAATCAGAGGTGTCCCCAGGAGACCTGGAACCCAGATTTCTTGTCTGCTTTTGAAACTAGTGTGCCTTTGCTGTCTGTGTGGGATGGGTCCTGTGGAACCGAGTGCCTTTGGCAAATCTCATACAGTTTGACAACATAAAACATCCTTAAAAGAAGACAGGATCTTCTTGTTCTGCATAACACAAAGGCTGTCATACAAAATACTGCTTTCTTAATTGCTCTTCACTTTTTTTCCTCTTCCCCTGCCTCTCTCTATATCCCTATCCTCCACTCCCTGAAAAATGTATTCGTGAAGGGTGATCTATATGTATTTTGCTTACATGGGTCTGTCTTTAGCATTTTGACACAATGGCTCAAGTTTAATACAGTTTCCTTAAAGTCAGTTTGCTGTTTTTTTCTTGCATTTTCTTGGAGATTTTGTTACTGTAGCTGTATATGTGGAATATAAGAAATCTGTGTAGAACTGGAGCAACGGAGGTGGTGCAAAAGTTCAGTAACCAAATTAGTGTAATCATACAGACTTGTGGAATGACCTTGAAATAACAGTTTCTGTGACACTGATAAGCATTTTTGAATATTTTAGCTTCTTTTTATTTTAGGTAACCAGTGTTACATTAGACATAATGGTGCTGAACTTCTTTTCCTAGTGAATTACTCATCAGCTATATTCAGTCTCATCTTTCTGAAGGTCTGCTGCTTTTTGGAAACATGCTGTTTCTTTCTGATTAGTCATCTTCACTTCTGTAGTTAATCATAAAACTCTAATCAGTATTAAAGGGACCTCGTTTGTTACCTCTCAGTAGTTCTCATTTTTTATGTTTGTGGAGGAAAGCATGTGTTTGCTGCAAACTTTTCATAGGTTGAGTAATGTGTGATAAATTGTGACAACCTGCAAAAGGCCTTGAAGAGAATTCCACCCACTTAGACTCATTCTAATAATTTTGCGGTCCAAAACAAATGCTTTCATGAGCAGCAAAAATTGTGAATTTTGGAGTGCTATAGCACTGTGCCTTCTGTGTCTCTGGGGTTTAATACTGTGGCTGAGCATGCAGTCACCCATCTTCTTCAGAAACTGGTTTGAATTTCCATTCCATTACTATATTACTGTTTTTTCATGCTTGTAAAACTAAAATTTTGAGATTAACAACTTTATCATATTTGGGTTTAAATCAGTCTTCAAATTTAACAGTTGCTGCAGTGTTCTAACCAGATACATAAGACCACAAAGGCTTTTTTCACTGAAAACACAAGCTAAAAAATAATGTTGTGTAGCACAAATAAGCTGAAAGGTGTAAATAGCTATAGGTATTTTGAACAAAATTTGATGATGCTGTTACTGGAAAAAAATTACGAAAATGTCAATGTTCTGAATGCTAAATTCTGGTATTATTTCTATATTGAAACATAAAATTATTTTTGCCACATATTGTGCTTATCCTTGACATCATAAATACTGATGCAAGCGTGGTCAGATATGGTTGGTGCTTTCCGGATAAATAATGTTTTTCTCAGTTATTTATGTATGATCGCTGGTGGTACTCCAAGCTTCATCTCACTTTTAAGAATTTCAGTGTCAAGGACAGTGTTGTAATTAATACATTTTTAACAATTTCTTTCTGTCTTTTAAATGTGTTTCTACTGTAGCTTTATTGGAGAGGAATCTGTTGCAGCTGGAGAGGGCAGCATTCTGACAGACAACCCCACGTGGATTATAGACCCAATTGATGGAACTACCAACTTTGTACACAGGTCCACCTTTCATTTTTTTGTTAGCAACCTCAACTGATAATCCTTTTTCTTTCTCCAGTTCCCTGAAAGTAAGGTTGTTTTTAATTTTTAAATTGCTTTGAAAGAGATACTATGAACTTGTTAATGGTTACAAATTGCTACTTACTGAGAGCCACTGGGCAGTTTTTGTAAGCATTTTAATACTCCTGTGAGTATTTTAATAGTCTTGGTCTGTTAACCTACATCAGTTGTTCCATAAGAGGCCTGTATTATATGGCAGGGGTCAGCAGCCTTTGGCATGGATTCCAAAGATAGGTGGGCAGATTGCAACAGGAGCAGGACTCAGAGTAAGAAGTTGCAGCATCTTCAGAGAGGGAATAACAGCTTCAGGTGCTGATTTCTAAGAAATTTCAAATCCATTGAGATCTAGGAGCCCCAGCTAAAGAAGAAAGCAAGATATTGCCAGTAATTATCAATGGTATTTTGCACCAAGATGAGGAGGGGACTTTCAGTGTAATGCTGACAGCCTGTTCCTTATGTCTTTTAAATGTGATAGATTTTGGCCCCAGTGAGCTTTTCTGAGTCTGCTTGATTTCAGTTTTGAAATGACTGCTGCTGTGTGCACAATGGCTTTTAAACAGCTTCTGAATCCTGCTAAATAACATGTTCAGAAACTTACAAGAAAAGAACCCATTCTACTGAATCTGCAGGCTTAAAAGTTGGTATTTTTTGCCGAAAGAACAAAAGCAAATGTCTGGGAATTGAAAAAAAATTAACTGGTTGATTGTTTCAAACTTAGACTGAGATGCAATCTACCATGTCTTACATAGTCCCACTGTCTTCACTCTTCCTCCATTCTTCAGTATCTGTCTTGGTCATGGCTTTGGTGGAAAACGGGGAGGTGGGGGCAGAGGTAACTTGGTTCTTCTTATGAGACCAGCTTGTTCCTTCTGAGAAAGGTTAGTAGCATAGAGGCTTGTTTGCATTCTTTGGCTGTAAAAAACAGTCCCTAAGCTAGGAACAGCTGTAACAGGAATAACAGCCCCTTGTGCATAGAAAAGTTTGTGTTTCAAATGGTAATAAGTGTTATTGGCTCTATTTTCAGCTAAACTGTGCAAATTCCAGAAATCTATGTTGTATATAGTCCAAGTTTGTTTTTGAAATATACATTACATTTAACTGAACACTGTCTTTATTAAGAGTAAGCATGGTAATGAAAGAAATTTAGTATCTCACTATAAATTAGTGAAATGTTTTGTTTTGTAGGTTTCCATTTGTGGCAGTTTCAATTGGCTTTGTTGTAAACAAAAAGGTATACTTTTTATTACTTAATATCTAATCAAACCCAAATTAATTGCTTGTTTCTAGTTACAACTAAGTTCTATAATTTCCTATTTCACAGTAAATAGGAACACAGGGAAAAAAACCTCAAGGTATTTTTTCTTGCAGATAGAGTTTGGAATTGTGTATAGTTGTGTAGAAGACAAGATGTATACTGCCAGAAAAGGAAAAGGTGCATTTTGCAATGGTCAGAAACTTCAAGTATCAGGCCAAGAAGGTAAGCTGAGCTGAGTAGCTTCTTTCTGGTAATTACCACATTGCAAATCAGACAGCAGAAATTTCATACCTGGATGTGTTGGTATTTCTTAGCTCATAGTTTCGTTTTGCAAGACTTTCTTTGGCCATGGGCCAAAAGAAACACCTTTTATGTTCTCTTTGATGCATATGATGTCATCTGTGCAAAATCAGGACTTGGCAATTGAAGATTTTATTCCCCGTGTGTGTATTGTTGTTTTGTTAGTTTGTTTGTTTGTTTTTAATTCCCTATATGTCTGCAGTCTGAGATTGTTCTTTAGAGTGTAACAAATCTGCCAAACAATTCAACTTCTCCCAGGTGTGACCTGTAGGTTTAAGTCAGTAGCACTCCTCTATGCTTACAACCCTACATCAAGTAAAATCTGTGCTTCAAATGGGGTCTTTAAGTATCTCAAGACTTTTATTTTTTCTAGCAATAGAATTTTATTTAGTACTGTCATTGATTAATGTATATGCACAGTTGGAGCAGATAGTGCTTCTTTCATTGTATTTTATTTTTTCCTGCCATTTTCCAAGTAATAAGATAATAAGATTTTTATATGTTTGATATATGTAATATTTTATTAAGATACCTCACTTTTATTCAGTCTTGTAAGAAAGCAATGAGGTAAACTCTGCTAGTCACTGTGGCTATTTAAGTTGTGCTGTTGGAAGAGTGAGGTTTTGTTTCTTTTCCAGACATTACAAAATCCCTTTTAGTAACAGAATTGGGGTCAAATCGTGATCCAGAGGCTATAAAAATAATTCTTTCTAATATGGAAAGACTTCTCAGTATTCCTATTCATGGGTAAGACACTTTATATTTTCTATATGTATTTATATGTACTGACAATGGTTAATATTGTAAATACAATAATTTATAGAAAGCTTTGGTTGCATTATATTTGACACCTTAAATGTGAAATATGGTTTAAATGTTTCTGTCTAGTAGCTTCCACAGAGAAACTGTGTTTAGCTTTTTCAAGCTGAGATGTATAGAAGAGAACCCTAACAATCAGTATTGAGAAGCAAAGCATGTTTGGGCTTGTAGGACTGCAAAGTGTTATACTTACTAGTTAAAAAAATTATGTGCAATTTTGTGCGCTTTTTTTCCCTAGAAACACACAAGGAATAAAACTGGATGAACAGAAGCTATATTGCATTTCTTAGTTTCCTTTCCTTGTAGTAATGAAAATTGTTCTTGTTTTTTTTAATATATATATATGTCTCAGAAGACAAAAGTAGATCTCCTTTTCCTCTTTCAAAACCATACAACTTTGTCTGAGTAGTTTAAATTGTCCATAAACTGCTCTTATTTTGGTTGCATTCCCTGCTTCCTCTACTCTAGATAAACCAAAGTATAATTTCCACAAAATATTTTGTATAAAGTTGGTTTCAGCAGACAGTTTTTTGTTTCTCAACCATATTCACGTTTCTGTTCTAACAAGTATTATGCTGAGATTCTCAGGATTCTTGTTTTGACATCTTCCGATGCTGCTAAAGAATATATATGTTAGGATGAAAGTAGGAAACACATTTTAGGAGTGTCGTGAGTTCATCTTGGGCATTTTATTTGTAAACAATAATTTGAGACTGGAGTTGATTTAAGTTGCATCTTGCAGTAGTTTAGCTGCTATCAGTTACAATTTAATGTACAGTTTACTGTTAGTTGAAATAACTGCAGCATTTACACAAGTCACACTTACTGGCTAAGTGCATTGACATTTCCAAAAGAAACTGGAATCTGTGACACAAGGATTTGGTGAAGTTAACCAGACCAAATTTATGCTGTGTAATTTATTTTTTGTGATTACTGTTAGAGGGTTTGGCAAGTCAGAGATGTTTACTGAGCATCACCAGAGAAACTGACAAAAACAGTTTTTCAGCACTGGAAAGTATACACTCTGCTTGAATTCTTGTATTCAAAGAGAAAAATAGACTATCTGTTAGTGTTTCATGGGAAATTATCTTCCACAATATGTTGTAGTTTAAGAAATTATTTAAGATGTATTTAAACCAAAATTGATTAACAGAATTTGTAAATGTAATTTCTGAAAATTTGCTGTATTTTGAAAACTCTTCAAGCTACTTAAGCAACACTTCCTGCCCATTTTTTTATGTTTCTCTGCAGCATTTCGTCATCCTTTCTCCAGTTCATCAGGACATTTCTGTGTTCTCTGTGCAGTGTACACAGACACTGTAACTTCTTTGCAAACTCTTCTCAGTTAAAACAACATTTGTATCTCCTTTAGCATTAGAGCTGTTGGTACAGCAGCTGTGAACATGTGCCTTGTGGCAACAGGTGGAGCTGATGCCTATTATGAAATGGGGATTCACTGCTGGGATATGGCAGGAGCTGGAATCATTATTACTGAAGCTGGTGGAGTCCTGCTGGATGTAACAGGTAAATACACGGGCCTGCATAATACTCTTTACCCTTTTAAATGACTAACGGAGCAAAATGTAGCTGAAATGAGAAGCCAAGAAGTTCTTTTCAGTCCTCTTTCCAGCAACCACTACTGAACAGTTCCCAACCCATCAATAGATGAAGAACAGGTTAATTTCATGTTCTTAAGCAACAAGGCAACCTTTACTGCCTTGGCTGGACTCCTGGAAAAGTGAAAAAAGACAGTAAATGTACACCGAAGAGAATTTAAATGCAGCTCATACGAGATACCTGTTGTGTTAAATGCATTTTTGTCCAGCAAAACTTGGTTCTAAATTGTAATGTATAATTTACACTCAGTTTTTTCAGTGCTTATTTTCATACCAGCTTTTAATTTTCTCCATATATAAAACTGGCTGCTTTGTTTGCTTTGCTTTCTAGGTGGACCGTTTGATTTGATGTCTCGAAGAATAATTGCAGCAAGCAGTCAAGCTATCGGAGAGAGAATAGCGAAAGCACTTCAAGTAATTCCTCTGAGAAGAGATGATGCAACCAACTGAACACCAAAGCTGGACCTTAAATGTTTTTTTCTAATGTTGTCTCATATTCCCACATGGTGGTTGTTCTACACCTTGAATAGATGGTAGTCTTTCAGTACTGGTGTGGCTGCTAAGTAGAGCTTTGAGATTGAACAATATTGTAAGTAAGCTGTAACTGTTGAGTATTTTATTTAACATCACAATTAGATAAAAATCTAGAAAAAGAAGCAAATATATGCAACTAGTATTTTCAAGTTTTATACTACACTGGAACACATAGCAAGAGACTCTTCGATGTATAGATCAATAAAGATCTCTAGTTCTGTTAGTGACAAAACCAAAAACTGCTGTCCTAACACCACATCATCACAGCTGATCCTGAACCCAAAAAGATGAAGGCATTACTGTTTATCCTGTCTTTCTCTGTCTGGTTTCCAGTGGTATCCATTTCCATACCTCATTGCAGTTTTTGTAAAGGTAGTTCACACATTTCCAAACTTGTTAGTTGCTCACAGTTTTGGCTACAGTTTAAAGCTTTTAGTACTTAGGTATCATTGGTTTTGTAGCCATCCTACCTTTCTGATGGTAGATAGACACAGTCTCTTCTTTAGCCTCATATGTGGCCAGTACACTTGCAAACCCATTACAATTTCAAAAGTAATAGTTATTGTGCCAGAAAATACGTGCATCTTCCAGAATTAAGGTCTGAGCACGCCTAGCACCAAATGTACTTACTTGAAATTAAGATGCAGTATGATTTTCATTTTGTTAATTTTGGTTGAGTTTCTTCATGGATGAGTGTGTTTTGAAGTCTAAGGAATCATTAAATCCAAGAGAGTTTTCAGTACTTCTGCTGGCAAAAAAATAAGTCCATAGTCCGTATTTTTTACATAATTTTCTGTAAGTTACAAAAGCAGTGACCAACCAGGAGCAGGTTTCCATTGTGTTTTACAGAATGTACACAGAAGAAGATACATATGTAAACCTAAAGGGTTTATAAATTAAGAAATATTAGTGATTTAATTCTAGGTGTCAGTTTTTGTAAACTTTGAAAATTATACTGGTTCTCTGCATTTTTGTATTTAAGATTGTTAAAAGCATCAGTGCACTGTTCAAATAATTAATGCACTTTAAAAAAAAGATGTCACTCAGATCAGTTTTTAGACTGATTTTTTTTTTGTGTTGAAAAGAAAGTTGTCTCATTGGTTGTTTAGTCAAGACACAGCAATGGAAAGTATGACTTTTTGTACTGCTGTCCCACTATTTTTATTTTGAAAAACGGTATACTGAAGTTTCAACAGATTGCATATTATAAATGTCAGGGGTTTTTATCAGTTGATTTCTGCAGATTTTTCAGAAATACTTAATTTTAAGATGTATCTAATGCCAGATGATTAATGTTAATGAGGTCAGCCTGCTATTTTAAAGGTCCTCCCAAAAAGCCAGACTTACAGTTATTTTACTTTTTAAATTCGTGTTGACAAGGATGGAAAACTTGAGCATTTCAGTGTAACTTTGTTGCTGTAAACAATGTGTGTGGGATCATGGTTATTTTTGAATGTCTTCTGTACCATTTCTGTGGCTAGTGTATAACAAAATCTGCATAACTTTATTTGTGAAATGGAGATATGTCTAAAAAGTACTTAAGATGAGAGAACATGTTAGAAATAAATAACTTTAGCAGCAGTGTGGCTTCAGCTGTGCTTCCTTTCTTAGCATTCATCAGGCTGCAGTGCTGTGACCCATCAGGCTGGATCTATGGGCCTCAAACTCTCTGAGTTGAACACTTTTTCTTTGTCGCCCCTGATGTCCATAGATGAAAAACTGTTGTGCCTTTGTACGTGGGATTATGTATGCACCTGCAGTTGGGTTTTGGAGCAAATATTTCCCCTTGTTCCAATGAGATCATGGTTCATTAATCATTTCCAACCTCAGACTCAAACATTATGGGTTATCTTGCCTGTCATTTGTGTTGGAGGTCTGTCAGCTGGTTGAAGCATGTAGCTTTCTCATTGTTAGCTTTCCTTATGATGTTATCTGAGGAAAAATTGTTATTAATTTCTTATCTTGGCTTTCTTCACTCTGTTTATGTTAGAGATTAGTGTAAATTTTTTTTGCTCGCTCTCTAAATGGCAGTTTTTATCAACTGCTTTCTTTTTAGTTTCAGCCACCTTTTGAGGAGGATCAGAAATCCTAGTTTGCCATTTTGCTAAACATTTATCTTCTCGGGTACCTCTTTAATATGTGGCCACTTCTTTTGTCATGTGAAAGGACACTGAAATGTAATTACTAAGTTTAGACATTTTGCTTGTGTTCTAGCCTGTGATTTTGACCAGCTTTTCTAATGAAACAAGTCAAGATTTCTGTGTATGCAAAATGCTTTTGAGAGCATATATGAGGTAGTCCCTGAATGTTCAAAACTACAGAAAGTATGGTTTTGTTGCTTTAAAAGATGGAGGGGCAGAATTAATCCTCTTAAATTATTTTTTAAAAAATCTAAGATAAAATTATGTATTTACGAGATAGCTTTTGCTGGGCAGTGAGACAATTGGAAAGAAAGGCCAGTTACCACAGACTGAACAGACAAACTGTCAGATTAAAGTCATGAATATTCCTCATGAAGGTATCAACAGGCCAGTACACAGGAAACTTTCTTGCACAGCTTTTCAGTGAACAAGCCGGGACTTCAGCTGGCAAATGCCACTGTGGTTTGAACCTCAGCTCTGAGTGAAGAACACTCAAAACTTACAGGTGCAAGAAGATCGAGTGGACAGAGTCAGCAACTGGAGCAAGTGAAAAAATAAAAAAAATACTGCTGGAAATTAAAGGACTACATGAGCAAATTTAACCAGTCCTTTTGCCTTTAGTTTGAGAATTTAAATGGCCAACATTGTCACTATATAGTTACTGTAGAGCCTGCTGCTCGTCTTAACAAAGGTCTTCGAAGTAGGGGACTGATTTTTAGCCTGACACTAAAACAATTAGTACTACACAATAGTAATGGTGACTTCTACCACTGATGTGTATGCAGGAGGGGAGGTATCCTTAGCCTGCTGTCCTGGCTACCACCCATCACTGGCTATCTCCATTTACTGATTTGCTGATAATTTGCGATTGTTTCCTGTGATGACCTGCAGAGCTTTGCTCTAGCTGCACAGCAGAGTATTCCAGTAGATTCAATCCTGCAGAGCTTTTCCCAGCATGAAATATTGCCAAAGTCACAAAAGGCTTCAGGATCTTGTCCAGCCCTCTTAAATAGCCCCGTAGAAAATCCCTCCTCTGCATCCCCTTCCCTTATGGAATATGGACTATCCCTCATAATATTTGTGACCTAAAGCTGTGATTTAATTTTATTTAGTCTAATGTCAGTGTGAACTGGGCATTTTGACTAGAACAAAATGTCATCCTGCGGCCTTGGTAATGAAGCATTTTAAATAAGGAACAAACATCTCTTTCTTTTCACAAGCTTCTTTCTATCCTCTCAAAGCCAGCAGCTAATTCAGTTCTATTCATTACCTGTGAGAGAGGTAATTGCTTCCTTCACAAATCTGATCCTGTTGCTAAAGTGCTGATAGGCAGCTCTCCAACAGTACATTAGTTTTGGATCTACAGCAGCTGGCACGGCTGCCTTTATTTGCACAAACTCCAAGCATCACAAGGATGTCAATGATGTGACACCTCAAGAGTGTCAGCCAGATCTCCTGGATGGCAAAATCCATTCCATCTCTGAATTGCTGCTTGTCCAGCACCAAGAACAACAGTGAATGTAGTCTGTCACATCGCTCTCCAGTGTGTACAACCTTCACACAAAGATCTGCAGCTTCTTAAAGATAGCAGGAGCTTCTGACATGTCCTCTGTGTCCACTGTCTGCTGTCTGCCTGCTAGAACAACAGGGCAAAGAAAATCTGACACACTTCAAAGCCGTGTGCAGCTTTTGGAACAAACAAATCGGAGGCCTGTGCTCAGCCAAGAGCATATTATGGCACTGTATGAGAGCTACAAACTCCCGCCTGTTTGAGGAGGAGAATGGATTAAAGAATGGAATGCTCTTTCCCAAAGCAAAGCAGAACTAATTTTCAAGCACAATTCAAGTTATTAAGACGCTAAAAAATAATGGCAACTGTACATCCTGTTCCAGAAGCTTATAGCCTCTCTTGGTGACTGGTACATTGACTGCATACACTGTGTCATACATACTCTTGCACAATCCCGGGGATGACTTTTACACTGAGGTGATTGGGAACTGGGCCCTCTGTACTCCCCTTAAAGTGGAACGAAAAGAGGAAGAAAATGCAATAGCAATGGTTGTGCCACAGCAATAGGTAAGCCAACCTCCCCTTTTCATGCGGTGGAAGATTAAAGTTTACATTTTGTTATGTCTCTCCTTAGCTCAGCAGAGACTACGTTTACAACCATGTGAAGCACTTAATTTAGAAGTGGTTGTACTGCAAATATTGATAAATAATTTCATAGGCGCTCTTCCTCAGCTTTCTGGGTTACATCTTCCTGTGCTGCTGTCCCGGGAGAGGTGGTTCCGGGCTGTTTTATCCGGCCCGTGGACGCAGGCGGTGGGCGGTCTTGGGGAAGATGCGCAAACCCCCGAAGAGCCGCGCCCCTCACCGCTCCCGGCACAACACTAGATGGCAGCCGGAGTCAGGGAAACACGAGGAGGCCCGGAGTTCCCTTGCTTTAGCGAGCATTCCTTTTTCCACGCCTCACTTCCATCCTGCTCTGCTCCCTGTAGTTTTTATTGGATACAATAACTGAGAACTATTTAGAAGAATTATTCCAAAATTTTTTGAGGACTTTGGCTCTGTTTTTCTGTGACTTGAGAAGGAGTGTGAAATAGGACTTGTGCCAGCAGAATTAATATTCCCTCCTTTTCAGTGTTGAAGACCGGTATGTATCACAAAAGATCACAAATCTAAACTCTAAAATAAGATAAATGCCATAAAAATCCTTAGATTATACTGCATTTAAGGCTACAGTAATTTCCCCTGTGTTTTTTGCTGTCATAAATTAGGACATGCCTTTTTAAAAGCCTTTCTTTTAAGCCTACAAGATAATCTTCTGGGCACGCATGTATTAATCCATATGCAGATACAGCCCTGGGACAACAAACCCAGACACAAAAAAGGAGGTCTTAATGATTTTTGAGATGCAGTTGTTATGTTTTCCAAAGAGAACACAAGCTCAATATGTTGCCTCCAAATGTGTTGTGATGATGTAAAGGAACGATAGTAGCTGTGTCTGTATTTTCCCTGTACAATAGTATATTGAAACTATATTTTTCAGGATCTGCTCAAGCATGGATAGGTAACTCATCCCCTCATTTCAAGGTTTCACAGGTCTCTGTGCCACATCCTATAAAAAGTTTATTTGTATTTATGACCTTGCCTACAAAGGCAGTGGCCTAGAGGTTAAGTGCCAATGCATTACTGACGAAAGGCTCACTCTTTATCTCAGTGTGGCTGTTGAGAGGCATTGTCTCCCAGGAAAGGACTTTTCTCAGGAAAAGACTTTCCTGCCCTCCCTGTAACACATCTGGAGATGCCCTGCCAGAGCACACCATGCAGAACATAAGGACGCTGCCGAGTACCTTTGCACAGGCTGTTGGGGGGGCCCCAAGATACTCTGCTTCCTAAAAGCAAGTAGTGAAAGGAGAGGTGTGTCCTGTACTGTCTGCAATGCCCTTTAGTACAGGTCAGAGTGAATTAAAATAAGTTACTCTAGTGAGGATCAGTATGGTATATCTCCTTTCTACTATGACTTCTCTATGGTGTTGCAAGACAGCTACATTGTCCTTCCTTCCTCAGTTGCAAATTTCCCTTTGGACAAGAGAAAAGCTCCTAAAGCTGTTTCTGGCTGTGGGTGTCTTGGCTGAGGACAAATAGCTGTGGAAAGAGGGTCCCAGCTGAGATGTGTTGACCTGGGGATTGCTGTGGTGCGGGATCTTGGAGAAGGTAGGAGAGGGACAGGCCAACATCAGCAGGAACAGGAGATCCTAGTTTGGTACCGAGTTATATTAGTACCAGCAGGGAATGTTTCTAGTTTTAGAAATGTCATTCTTTTCCAGCTCTCATGACAAACAGGTATGATGACATCTATAGAGGTATTTAGAAAGCCTCTGTAGGGATTTTCAATTTTCTATAGTTTTTCCAGAATTAAAATAAGTAAGTTCAGGTGTAAAAGTTCATCAGGATGACTTTATTTATTATTAATGGCATAACCCTCAACTTTACTGGATGTTTGCATTGGCCTTTTGTAGGCAAGCAATCACCTCACTACTGAAAACTAAAAATAATAAAAACACCCTTTATTTCTGCTTCATTATACTTGAAATTGTGGTTACAGTTCTCAACAGTCCTCCAGCAAAACACATTTAAAAGAGAGTAATGGTTAATGTTATTAGAAATTCCTGTTTCAATATTTATTTAGTTGTAATTAGCAATGTGTTAGCTGTGTAAAAGTAAATTGTACCCCACTTCATCTGTGCACCTTGTTCAGCTCACTGTGTTGAAATGGAATTCATAATGACAAACTGTCATAGCAGGGGGAGGTTAAAAGCTTTGCTTCTGTAGGTACTTAGATGTTAATAGCAGTTCCCACTGAAAGGAAGCGGAAACCTGGACCTAATGGTTCCCATCAACAGTCATTTGTGTGGCTGGCACGGAAAAACACTGCTATTCAGTCAGATGAATCAATTAGTAGAGAAAATATGTTTTCCACCAGTACACGTTCCAGTTTAGTTAATTTCTCCTATCTTTTATTTAAATATCATGGGAAATTAATAATTAATAGACTCTGTCAGAGGGATTTCTTTCTGCCTCTTGTACCTGCCAACTGTTAAGCCTAATACTTGAGATTTTAGGAAATGCCACCCAACTGTATACTCTAGTTAGTTCCTCCAATTCTGCAGACTCTGTTACTAGTGTTTGTTTCTTCTTCCCAAAGTTTTCATTGTAATCTTCGGTGCATCTCAGCGGAAGTCAAGTGGATTATATCTGCTTTCTAATCCAGAATAGAGAGTTGATTGCCTAGGGTTTTTTTTAAATTTATTTAAATGAAAGAATTATGGACAAAATATTCAAAGGTTGGGAAGCAGAGAGAGAAATCACAACCCCATTCTCTCTCTCAGATAAACATTCTTCACTGGAGTTTTTTGGGATAGGATACCCTCCTCTCTTCCATTTCAGAATGACACAACTTCAAGAAGTGGAAAAAAAAATACCCCCAAAAACCCACAAAAGTATATCTCTTGATTTACTTGATTTACTTGACAGAGCACTAAATGAAGTTACTTCCAACTCCACACACAGCTCTGCTCCAGAAGGGTCTGTACCTACAGAGAGCCCTGTGGATCTGATGTAATCCATAGTAAAGCTTTTAGAGTGAGCTTCCTGGAAAGCAGATATTTGCATCTCTTTAAAAAATAATTTTATTTTAGTGGAACATCTATGAAAATAATTTAAAAGTCAGTTTTTCCAAAAATATTTAAAGCTATTTAATTGGCTTGACTTTCACAAGAAAAGGCACCATCTGCATAGAAGATGGAATTGAAGATAAGAAAGCAGGAAAAACTCAATTACGGTTTAACCTATAAAGAGACTAATAATTTTCTGAAAGTGGCATCAGTTACAATAAAAACCCCCAAATCAAATTACAGCTATTGAGATAACATAGACAGCAAATCAAATAAAAGAAAACAGATTTTTCTGCTCTGTTCATCTTTACCTGAGCATGCTCATTAAAAATTTGTTTCATTTGAAGGCTTTTTTTCTCCCCAATTCCTTCATATCTTCCAACATATGCATGATGACACATGGAGGCAGTGTCTCAGTTGTGTGACTCTTCCATTACGGTCTGTGAAAATTTATCCCTAGCATTTCCAAACACAGCACAGGAACTGTAAATCCACTCCCACCTGGCCTGTTGCAATATCTTCTATCAATGACTTCAGAGACAGCATGAACTTAATGAACTCAGGTGGCAACACCATTGACAGGATGCATTTAGTTTTGGAAAGGGCATGTAAAGGGGGGCTGGGAGGCTGACTTATGGTGACAGAGATCTTGCAAGCTAATGATAGAGAGCTTCTAGCTTTCCACTAGAAGGAAGATACTTGGGTAAACGGAAGATTCGTGCAGCAGAATTTCTTGGTTTGGTTTAATTTTGGCTCTCAGTTCACTTGCTTTTTAAAGCAAACACATTCACAGCAGGTACGTAGGTGGGCCTGAAGAGACCTACAGCAGGTACTTCGTCACGTTAAACTAGATTGTAGTTGATTCAATTTGAACTAATTAGGTGACTGAAGGCAGGGGAGGAAAGATGGGCAAGGTAGTTCTATGTGTAACTCTGCTGATTTCAAGCTGCCATATTCAGGAGACACAGAAATGACTCCAGATAGCACGAGGAGAAAATTCAATGCATCTATATCATACATATTTATTACCTAGTCAATATCCACATACATAAAGGAAAAAAAAACACATTTGGAAAAGTTAAATTTCCTGTACAAATTCATGTATGATAAAGTTTAAATTTTTAAACTTTAACTTGATAAATACTAATTTAACTATTACCCATCAATTTGCTTTTTTCATGGCTAGGCTAGGAGACCTTGTGCCAATTATTTTCTACTCATGACCACCAAAATGCTTTAAATCCCTGAGCCTCCACTTTTAGCAGTGACAAACCAACACCATGCCAGAGAAGAGGAGGTGGTTCTGGTAAACAGTCCCTTTTCCCCAGCTTCTGTCCCAGAGTGGACAAGTGTTCAGATCACCTGCTGCTTCTGGCCTTGCGAGTAGCTCAGTGCTCAGCAGCTGAACCCTGCAACACCACAGATCTGAATGAAGAGAACAGCCTCTTCTCAAACATCTTCAGTGGGTGACAAGCCATTTGATTAATGCAGCTGTATTTTCCCTTTCTTGAACCTCCTATGTGATCCTATCTGTAGTGGGATGTTACTGATTTTTACAGCTTCATGCACATCCAGCAAAACATTTTGCCACGTCCTTACCTGTAAGTTCACTTGTATTCCCAAAGGCACCATGGAGCATGCTTAGGGAAACTAAGCACGTGCCTGGGAATATGTCACAACCTGATGGGCTACCTGGCTTGTGGGTGGGTGGGGATCACGGCTGTGGTTTGTAGGACTCCATAATACATAAAGACATGGAGACTTTTATCCTCTAAACTTCTCTACCTTATTGCAGGTTAGCACAAATAGCACAAAAATCAATAATAGCAAGTTGATATGATTAATAAAGTGAATATATACACATATACATATATACATGAATATATACATATATCAAGCTATTAAAAATGATGATAAGAAATCAATAGCAATATCACTCATTAGTATGGCAGATAATATTACCAGAAGCCAATTGTGTAGCAGCAACAAAGGGGGTATATGTTATTACAGACTATTACAAATATAATTAGTGAAGAAACTTTTCAACACTGTAGCAGCAGACACACTTCAAATAGATTATTTCTATGGGTATATGATACTGGCCAGTATCAAGTGAATTATACAGATTTCAGAAGGGGCCAAACAATCCCAAAGGAGAGGACAAACTGACCCTGGAGGGGTACCCAACCATCCCAGAGGTGGTAGGACAATCCCCCAAAACTGTGCCCAAAGGAAGTCCAGTAAAATTATTACACAGGGTTCTCACTTTGGAGATGATCTGTGTCACCGAGCCTGGAGTCAGCCAGATATCCCTGGTGAGCATCCAAGTGCTCGCTGAAAGTTTGTGTGGGATTTAACCTGTTTGGGAAAGACAAAAAAGTGAAGCACGGAAAGTACTCAGAGACAGTAGCTTCACTTTGGTTGAAAATGCCTTTTAGATCGTAGAGGCATGAGGGGGTGTAGGACATCGCTACTTCAAGCAGCCAATACATGCTGTGAGTTTCCATTTTTTCACATGTAACAACCAACTGATGATGATGTTTGCTGTTCCTTTAAAAAGAACCATTTAAAAAGAGCCTTTAGAACCATTTTATTTTCCCAGAGTGTTTCCACTTTTTCAGACAATAAGTTGCTGTTACAGCTTCTTATTTTGGGGTCTATCACTAGTGTCTCAGGATGTCTCTGGTTTCCAGGTACCCAGCTGTACTTCAAAGATATCAGGTGCATTTCTCAAGCATGTTTCTCTTTCCCAAGCCCAGTTCCCTGTAGCACAGTTCCAGGCTGGCAGGATTTACTCTGTCAGTATTTTTCAGCAGAACATTTTCTTTTGCTCAGCAATTTTCATCCTGCCACTTTCATGGCTATGTTCCTATCAGGACATGCAATGACTTGAGGGTGTTGCTGGAGCAGAGCCTTCCATCCCAGCAGGCAGCAGTGCACATGCTGAGTCTAAGGAGGCAACACTGACATTTCTTTTTAATAACTGGATCTGCTGAAGCTCTCTTTTGTTATGTTCACTCATTGGAATTATTTTCTCTGTGTTGCTACTGCTTCTCTTGATAAATGCCTGCGTTTCTATATAACTCTTTTTCTCTCACAACAAACCCTTTTTTATGTTCTCTGCCATCAATATTCATTCTTTAATTAACATCACCAGAGACTAATAGTTGTCTCAGCTATGCCACAGCAAAGCAAGAAGCTTTAACATGAACCACAACAGCAATGCTGAAATTTAATTATGATTACAACTGCCAGAAACAAAGATAAAATATACAGATGAATAGTGATCTTCACATACATCACTGATATTTGATGTGATAGAGGCTTTGATTCTCAAAGCAGTGCAAGTGCATGACTCCATGAATTAATGGGAGGGTTCATCCCTTTCTAGAGTTAGGAAAAAAAAAATTTATTGCATTTGCAGTCAATTGTTTTTCTTTGAATGCTTCTAATCACAGCAAAAAGGAGGAGAGAGAAGAGTCAGTCAGCTACAATTGTTCATCCCTGACAGATGTAGTGGCTTCAGTCTGAAAGAGGGTAGATTTAGATTAGCTATAAGGAAGACACTCTGTACTGTGAGGGTGGTGAGGCACTGGGACAGGTTGTCCAGAGAAGTTGTGCATGCCCCATCTCTGGAAATGTTCAAGGCCAGGTTGGACAGGACTTTGAGGACCCTGGTCTAGAGGAAGGTGTCCCTGCCTGACACAATCTGCGCCTTAATTGTGTCTCCCCTGATGGGGGAGACTTTTTAGAGTCTTTGCCAGGAGTCAGAGATGAATGGGACTTTTAGCCTTCTCTTTCTTCTGCAGTAGTTTATTAAGTCTTATCTAAAAAGTACGAGGCACTGACATGACCGAGACATAGCATGAAGCAGAGAATGCAGGAAAAAGCTGAATTATCAAGATTACACAGCCTTTTTAAAGGTAAATCACCCAATGAAAACTTAAAACGCAAGGCATTTTCACTTTTCTACCAATGTCTAATAAATCATCTAGTCACGCAGGCAGGAACTGCGGAATTCTTTATCCAATCATCCCAAACTACTTCTACTGCAGAATATGGAGTAGATGAAGAAGAAGAAGAAGGTCTGGAGAACAACAACAATCCTCCATTTTGATGGTTTTTGATTTTATCTACTTACTATATTAATAAACCCAAAAGCTCCAAATTTTTCACCCTGTGACAATCTTACATAGTATTCTAGTTCACACCAGTGTAGATTCTAATTCTTCCCAGAGGGTAGGCAATTTTCTCCATGGACGAAGGTCAAAAACAGTGTTGTCCAGGGGGGTAGAACCCTTCAAAGCAGACAGAGAAGTATTCTCGGTATTCTGGGCTCCCACACCTGCCCATGACAGGGGTGTTGGAACCAGATGGTCTTCAAGGTCCCTGACAATCTAAACCATTCCATGATTTATGTTTGTTTAAACTGTTATTACAGACCTCCAGTGACAGAGACTCTGCAGTTGTTCCCTTCTCTTTGTGACAAAGTTATAAATGTTTCTACTAATTTCTAGTTTTCTTTCTAAAACTTAAGCTCATTACTTCTTGTTGTGTTCCATGTGAGCATGGAAAACAAAATTGCTCCTGTATCAAGTAGAAAGCTGAATTTAACCTAAGTGATGGCCTTGTAGAAAACCTAGTCCTTCCATTTTGACAATGAATCATGGAGAATTGCACTTTTTCTTGTGCTTTTCTTCTGGTTTCATCCTACCTGTGTCCCTTAATACCCCTGTAGGAACATTGAAAGGGAGTGTCAAAAGTCCCTGTTAAAGTCAGGACAGATGGCATATTACTCCTTCCTTAAATATTAAGCACAATTTTCCTCTTGAAGAAGAAAATGTTGAAGTGACAAAATTTGCTCTTGACATCTAGTTTGGCAAGTAACAGAATTTTTTTTCAGCACCCAGATACTTAAAATTAGTTTTTCAGTTGTTGTTAGTAAGGCCCATTATTCCCTATCTCCCCTCCAGTTCTCTCCCTCTCTCTTAAGGACAGGTGTTTTCACTAAACTTTTGCTCCCCTCCTGTATATTCTCCACTGAGGTTGCTTCAGCCTGTCTTTAAATATCTTACTAAACAATTTATCAGCCATGCTGAAACATCAAATATATAAGAATTTTACCTTCCAAGTTATCCCTGTCCCATCCTTCACCTAGGCTGAAATCTTACAGTTTTTGGACTGTTAAGTATTTCAGACTTGCTCATCATTGAACTTTTTATGGAAAGAAAAGCAAAGGAAAGAACTGAATGTTTTGACCTTCTCCACATCAAGCTGTTTTGCAAGTGAAGCAAAGGCCTTCCTATTGCCTCTGGTTCTTCTATTTTCTGGTTCTTCCCTTACTAAGGCTGTTTAAAGCTGAATTTCTTGTTATTTGACATCTTCTTTTATGCCTTGGTCTTTCAGATCCTATCTGTAGTTGCTCAAGCTCATTCTTCTTTTCCTGTAACTATGAGCATGACCTCCTTTTCATTTCTTTTTCTTCTTGAATTAGAGGGCAGCGGTGAAATGACAGGGAGGCTAGCTGCCTCTGTGTTCTGTCTGATTGTTTCTGTATCTGTCCTTCCTATTAATCCTGTCTGGGTGACAGCCATTCTTCTTAGCTTAACCTTCCCTCTCATCAAATTCCCATGAAATTTTTGAGCTGCAATACTTGGATTTAGTCAAATCTAGCTTTTTGAGGCCTGTTGTTTTGCTTTCCTAGTCTGCCTTTTTCTTCAGATCTTAATTGTAAATTGTCTTTCTTTTGTCCACATTTATGCAAGCCAATTTCAATATCAGATTCTCTCTACTGGTTGTTAAGTAATTTCCAAAATTAACTTAATGACAACAGAAATTAAAACAACAGAGATAAGAAACTCTATGAGAATTAGGCTCTAAAATACTCCTGAATGGCTGAATTAGAAATGTGCATCCTTAATTAGTTCAGCACACCTAGCAATACCACAGTCTGAAACTCCCTGGGGAAAAGTTTGTAGTAAACTACTATAATTAGATAAAATTTCTTTGATGATGAGTAGAAAGGAGGTTACATTAATTAATTGGTGCCCTGATTTCTAAAATGCAGGATAGCAGTTTTAAAAGCAGTCAACTTCCCTTAACACATTAGTGGTAATATAAGGCTAAGTTTCATTCACAAGGACATGAAAAGTTTTCAGATTTATACTTTTCTTGCATGTTCTTAGGAAGACAATTTAAATTTAACTCCAGTTGTTTGCAGTAAATTTAAGTCCAGTTGTTTAACCCTCAAGATCTGTGTTCGTTAGTACCTCACCGTGAAGGAAGGGGGGGTTTCTGCCATGATGTCCATTCTGCAACTCCATTTCTGGGCCCATTGGGATGGCTGTGTGCAGCTCAGCCCCTGCCCTCCCCTGCAGACACTCTTCTGCCTGCCTTATGGGCAGGCCATGTCATGCTGAGATCTAAACCTTGGATCCACATGAAGCCCAATGGAAGCTGCTGTTTTCCTTCAAAATGTAGCTGAACGGAAAATATTTTAAACACTCTGCAGCAATCACCAAGAACTGGGATACAGGGTTTGTTCTTTTCTTTGTGGGAAAGGATTAAAACCACCATTGCTCACCTTCCAAAGGGTGTGTAACCAAGGGCAGGGGAGGTTCTGCTTCACCTGCTGAACTTGTTCCACTGTGTGGAAAAGTTGAACGCTGAGTGAGTCATAGAAAGTAAGCATGATTCCTGAGAAAAGCAGCTGGGGTGGAGGGTGATGCTTGCTCTTTCAGCCAAAGTTTGTGTTTGCATTTTGCATGAAACAAATATTGCATAAAATATTGATGCAATCCTTGTGGCCAGACCCAAATTGACAGTTCCAAGGTTACTGTAAGAATCGAATTGCAATACTAAAAGTCACACTCTTGCTTTCCAGTGCACTTAAACCTTTTTTCATGTCAAGCAGGGCATTGCAAAAGGGGAAAACTGTGAGCGATCTGAAGACAAGGCACCTGAGTGCAAATTATGAGTGAGGACACACTAGGCAAAAGAGGACATTGAACCAAATTTTCCTCATCTCACATGAGTGCTGCACAACAGAGTGATTTATTAAAAGAGTTTGTTCCTCCTGCCAATCGGTGTTGAAGAATGGGAGTTAGCTCTTCATTTGCTGCCAAATGAGATGCCTCAGGTGAAGGCTTAGAGCTGTGAAATTGCATGGAGGGAAGCATCACTTCACAGCACTGGCTCAGCCATCGATGGCCCAGAGAGGGAGGAGCTTCAGTAAAATGTCAGAGCTCAGCACTTCCAGCCACCTAGTCTGCATAACGCCCTGTCAGGGCTGCTGCTGCCATGCTCAGATCCACGTACGTTTATACACAGGTCTCTCTGAGTTAGTGCTTTCAAGATATATATGTGTAGCTCTCTTATTGCAGCTGTACTAGAGATAAATAGAAATATTACCTTTCTCTGACCATACTGCTTTCTTCTCTAAAGATAAGGTCTGTCTAAATTACACATTAGGAAAATGACTGAGTATAGTTAAGAACTGGAATAAATTGCCTGAGGAAATCTGTGAAAAGCTTCATCATAGGAGACTTTTACCAAGACATAAGACAAATATCTGCCAGGAAAGTTGTAGGTAGGGTTTATCCAGTGTCTGAGTGGGAAGTAGAATGGCTGATCTGCGGAAGCTCTTTCCAGCCATAATTTTCTATGATTCAGACACCTCTGACTGTAAGGATTGCTTCACACCATGTGTGTATAAAAGCCTCTTAATCTTGATAACAGCACTATATCCAAACTTATTATGTTGTTTGCAGCTTCACACTTCATAAAACTTTATTTAGTGAAAACAGCATCTAAAACCTTTCCAGCACAAGGAAGTTAGCCCTGTGTCCAGGTAGCAGTTGCACTGGAAAAAATGAATATATCTACTAATTTCTCAACAGTCTGCTGAATTGCCAGTGTAGGCAGAGGAATGCAGGCAATAAATGTTTATAGGAAAGAGACAACATGATGCAAATCCTGGGGGTGCTCTTAGCATTTCTCCCAGGTGGTTGATTTAGTCAGGGGCTTGATCTGCCTCAACCATCACCAAGTGATCACATGTGTCAGGAGCACAGGCATAGAACCAGCAGAAGCGCCTGCTTTGCTTTCTGGTGACAAAAGGAAAATGTTCTGGTCATGAAGAAAATGTTCCAAGTAGCGTTTGAACACTTTTAACCGGCCAGGTTTAGACTGAGCATTCAGTACACTGTTCATACAGCTTCAAAACATTACATTGTGTGTTTGCATGCTGCAACTCCCAAATCTCTCTGGTTAGGACCAAATGTCTCTGGTTAGGACCATTAATGCCTGATTTGGAAACTCATTTCTCCAAATTCTGCTCATTTTCCTCACAAAGAATCTGCCTCTCTTTTTACACATAAATGGGTCATTAATTGCCTTTCCTCCTACTTGCAAGTCTGTACATGGAAGACTTTTGGAGCTCTTTATGCATGAATGTTGTTGTATTTCTGCCAGAAGGATGACTAAGAAAACAAAGCCCAAGACTGCAACTATCCTCATGATCTGGTTTTATACATCTCAGAATAAAAGTATATTTTAAACTGGACCAGCCACAGAGTCCTACTGAAGTTTTTTTGCTGGTCATTACTGAAAAGTGTGACAAGCACTGACAGCAATAAAGAAGCAGCAAATTAAAAAAGGCCATCTTACTGTGTTTGTCAGGGGAAGTCAGAAAAAGGCAACAAGAAGGCTCTGGCACCTGAAAGACTTGGACTGTGAAGAAGGAAGGTTGTTAAACAGAGATGAGAAAACTGAGGGCATATTAAGTATTACCTGAAATGTTCAGGCAGCTTCTGCAAAAAGTAAAAGAATGAACATTCAGTGACGACAGAGGAAGAAATCATAGATTTAAACTGCAGCAACAAACATTAATTCTCATAAGAAAAAAAATCTTGGAGAGAGTGGGAAATATCTACTTGCAAGTTGTCAAGAACAAGTTATACAGATAACCATCATAAATGCAGTGTTAGTGCTCATCCCTTCAAGACCAAAGACCTCTCAAGGTCCTTTCCAGCGATATTTCCTGTCTTCTATGATGAGATACAAACAGATGCAGGTTTGGCAGGAGAAGTTAGCAACTGGAGGAAAATTCAGCAAAAACTTTAGAAGATTGTTTTCCTTTGTTTCTTTGCCTCAGGAGATCGAAAGTCCCTGGGACAGTGTCTGACTATAAAAAGCAAAGAAACATGGAAGCAAAAATCAAAACTTTTGCTTATATGGTAAGTGTAAAGACACTTAGAAGTTGGAAACAGAATCTACTTTCATTCCTCTTGGGCTTGCTCCAGAGTTGGAAGATGTATAAATATTTATAGTGACAAGTAATAGTAGGTGGCTCATCTGCAGTGGCACCAGGAGGGAATGGAGAGGTTCTCTAATCATTGGTGTGCACCACTACTACAGCAGTCAAGATTCCAACAGCTATTATGGCAGCACCATCAGGACCCTAGCTAATAATTATGGAGTTAGTTAAACCTCTAAAAAAATGGTAGAATTGAGGTCGCATACAGAAAATCCTGATCTTGAACAGGTGTGTTGCACCAAATGCAATGACTTGGTTTTTGCCCAGATGAAAGTGGGAAAAATTGTTGTTAAGACATTCACGGAAGCAGCCAAAGGTGTCCCATTTGTTTCTGCAGGTTAGCTCATCGAGCTGTCAGATGTGAGCCACTGGGAAGAGAATGGAGCAGTTACACCACCTGGGCACTGAAGTTTATTCTTCTTTGTTGCTGTTTGCACACTCAGCAAAAAGCCTGTAGTGGATTCAACTGGCTTGTTAAAACAAGACCTGCTGATTTCTGATCTCAGGTTTTTGGACATTCTCTCTCTACTCTCAGCTACATTTGCAGCAAAAAGCAAGTGGCCCAGCCCAGGCATTTTGTAATACAACCAAACTCTCTACCTGTTATGCAATGCTGGAAAAATATAAAAAGGTGCTCCTGTAAAAAAAAAAAAAAAATCTCCAGGGTCATGCTGACCCGAAAAAATTTTGAAACTAATTTTACAAGTATTCTGGAACAGCTGGATTGAGCTAAAAGTGCTCACGGGTGCTCCCTGAGCACCTGGAGATATAGAACCCAAGTTGCAAAGCAGGAACCGACATACACAGAAATACAGGTACACACCTGGGCAGGATGCTGTGGTTTAATCCCAGCCAGCAGCCAAGCCCCACGCAGCCACTCACTCACACCAGGGATTGGGGACAGAATCAGAATGGTAAAAGGCAGAAAACTCCTGGGGACATAAAGACAAAAAGAGCGAAAAGCCATACACACGAGCAAGGCAAAACAAGGACCTAATTCACTGCTACCCATGAGCAGGCAGGTGTCCAGTCAATTCCAGGAGAGCAGGGCCCCACCATGCATAACAGTGACTTAGGAAGACAAATGACATCACTCCAAATGTACCCCCCCTTTCCTTCTTCTTCCTTCCACTTTATATTCTGAGCATGATATCATATGGTCTGGAATATCCCTTTGGTCACCTGTCCTGGCTGGGTCTCCTCCCAACCTCCCAAGTACTCCCAACTTCCTTGCCAGTGTGGCAGTATAAAAAGCAGAAAAGGCTTTGGCTCTGTGTAAGCCCTGCTCAGCAGTAACAAAAACATCTCCATATTATTAGCCCTGTGTTCAGCATAAATTTAAAACACAGCCCTATACCAGCCACTGTGAAGAAAATTAGCAGTATGCCAGCCAAAATCAGCACACAGGGTGACCAGCGTGTGTCCCAGTAGGCTCCAGGGACCCTGACTCCAGCTGCCTGGAGCACACAGTGTCTTGTCTCAGGTCTCCTTCCTTTAGAAGTCAGCAGAGATGGTAGGAACAAAGAACAGGGGGGAAAGGTAAGGTCGTAGAGGTGGCATCCACAAAAACCAGATCACGGAGATGAGAGCAACTGAGAATGGTTGGAGGCAGCTCAAAATAGGCAAGGAGTGGAAGAATCCCCACACAGCTCAGATTTACCAGACTTTTACCCAGGTCAGGGAAAAGCTCATCCATAAAGTTAAAGACCAGCTCTTTTCTTGGAGTCAGATAATTTCTTGGTCATGCCAGAAGACAGCTAACGAAGAATCTTGGATGTCCATATCTGGCGTAGTTTGAAATTGGAAACCCAGGCTAAATTACTTTCTACCCCTAATTTGGTGCACTAAGGCCTCCTCTTAAGACTGATGACCTAGTTGAAAAGCTGTAGGACATTGTGAAAACCAGCTATCTCAGTCTACCTTTGTGACCATGTTCTGCTGAGTATGAACCACATTTTGGAGGGGAAAAGGAGAGCTAAAAATTACTGGTTAAGATCGTTGGGCCTCTGCTATTTTTAGGAAAATGTTTCTTCCTAAAAATGCTGTTAAAATCTGTTGCTCCTAGCTACCACTGTTTAATTACAAGTGGGTGATACTGAGTATGATGGATGTTCAGTAGTACTAGTATGTAAGATGAAGGGAGAGATGCAGGTTTATAAGAGTCCCTTGAGTTTAGACCCTTCAATTTTCAGTGCTCTTAAAACTAACCAAGATCAGTAATTTCCGAAGTAAGTCACATCCAAATTCACTTTTATATGTGTGTGCTCTGCCTGGATCGCTCAGCCGTCACTCAATATGATGGGTGTAATTCACACTGTTCTTAGAGCCCTTTCCCTGTCCAGGTGTGTTATAATTCATCCACAGTAAGCTATACCCTTTCTTTTGTTCTTTCTCCTTGTTTCTGATAATCAGACAATAATATATTTGACAATAATATACATCTTGTTTATCAAGATAAAGTAAACCCCTTTTTTCCTGCCTAAACCATCAGTCTGACAGCATCATTTGGCCTCATAAAAATCTGCTGCCTTCTTTTTATGGCTGCAGTACAGCTATGCTAACTATATTGCTAACTGTACTAAGCTTATCTCAAGCTGAAGAATGTTTCATAAATTTTGCACTTTCTTTCTTGGTTTTGAGGATTTTTTTCTTCTCAAAACCCAGTCAGAAGCCAAAAAATTGCACTTACAACTTCTGTCTGCAGAATGTGTTTCTCACTCTCCTAGATACAGAGAAATTCAGAATACTCTGAAGACACAGACCTAAATGGACCAAAACCAAACTATATAAAGAAAATTGAGTTTATCTTAAGCTAATTTCATTTTAGATGATGGTGAGAGAAGCAGGGAGGCAAGGGACTGGTTTTTGATTTATTTTTTTTTCTGTTTGCTGAGTGGTCTGTTACAGTTTGTCTCCAAAATGCAAAAATGCCTCCCCTTTCTGCACAAAATTAGAGAGCAGTGGGTTGGGCCCTGTAGTTTTATTTTTCTTGTAGTAACAAACAGAAGACAAAGTTTAAAGAGCCTGGGAATTGTTTTTCAAATAACCCACCCAGCTATTTGTGCATACATGCACAGTGTATGAAGGTGAGAAGCCCTTTTGAATCTGTCATTATGATGATATCAGAAAAGTATTGCTTTATCACCAGTAACTCTAAGGTTTCTTGGATAATGGGTCCATAAGATTACAGGTCCTGTGGGTGTAGCTTATCTGGTCTGCTCGCCATCTTCCCATTACCAGCTCACTGCATCTGCCTCTGGATCTGGAACCTGTCCTGGGGAGACCTCATTCTGCAGCAATGCCACCAGTGATGGGTGCAGGGAGAGAGACACCATGCATGGCTCACACAAAGGGTGTGATCTGGGAAAGCCAGGAGGGGACAAAGTCTGGAGTCATGACTGCCATGGCAATAATACAGGTGGCTAGTGCTTCTGGTACTGTTGGGTGCCAGAGTTGTTCAGGAAGACCACTCTGCCCACGACTGGGAACCTGTCCAGGTCTGGGAGCTGACACCTTATTTCGCTTGAATGAGCCATATCCAGCCCTAATGCCTGGTGGGAAGCCCTTCAAACAGAAGTGAGCAACCCATCTTACCAGGATCTTGCTAGAGCCTGTAGAACTCATGGACACACTGACAAAACTGTGAGTTTTGGAGCTGCTGTCAGAGTTTGTGTGATTTTGAGCAGAGGGCCTTTTGCCTCATGGGCAGTAGCCAACAGAGCTGATATACCTGCAGTTCTGTGTACATAAAAGACTGAAAATCAAAGACAACTTTGAGAGAGCAGGTGGGCTCAGATGTTAGTCCATTTATTTTTTTTTCCTACAGATCAGGTGGTCAGTAAACACTGTTACTATCCTTACAAACCCCACCACTCTCTTACACATCTTCATGGGTTTGGGTCAGCAGAAATTTAGAGTCCTCTTATGGTATGAGACAGAGGATACTAGGTCAGACGTGATATTAGCAAAGACATAGTCAGTCAGCCCTTCAATACCAAGCTCTGACTAGCACACTATAAATGAATAAATATATATGTAAGGAAACTCAATGTAGCCAGTCCCCAACATTAAAAAAAAACCCAACAAACAATGGTGACCTCATATGGCTAATTTTAAATATATGTATATTAAATTGATAAATTAGGTGCTATTACTTTTCAGGTACACATCTTTAGTGGAGCTTAGGTTTTTGAGGGGTTTTTGTTTTTTGTAGTCAGCAAATCTATAAATTCAGATTTTAAAAGAAAGCCTGTCTCCCATGGGACTTGAAGGAAGCTATGAATGTTGAGAAATGCAGGTAAAACCATCAGCTGGAAATATTGATATCAGAGTAGAGATATTCTGTGTGTCCTGGGGTGTGCACATGTGCACAGATGTGCAGGTAGTGTGGAGAATAACTCCAAAACTGATGGAATCAGAAAATGGTCACATTTCCTAGGAAAAAAGTACTCTAAACAGAGCTACAAGAAAGGTCAGATCTATTATAGTGCTTTGACTGGTTTTAGATGCTTTTCAAAAGCACTTGATAATAGCTCATATTGAGAAAAATAAGGTGAATAGCAGAAAGCATCAACAGTTGTGTTACAACAGAATTTCACCTTTCCTTCTGTGAAGGCAAGAAATGCTTTGTTGTTTTACACAACATAATATATCCTGTTTTGCTAGGAAGATAAATGGTATGGTACTTTTTTTCAATTTTTTTTCTTATTTTTGTTTCTTTTCTTTTTTTTTTTTTTTAATTCACAGCTGGTCAATGTTAGCAGTGACAAGGCTTCCAGAGCACAGTTATGCTCACCAAAGGTGAAGCCACACAGCTACAGGCTCTTTCCATCATCAGGTCCTGTCAGAGCTTTGGCACAACTTGAATTGCTTTTCTTAGCAAGGCACCTGCTGCATTTAAAAAACAAACAAACAAACCAACCTTAATTTCTCTAGAAAGAAAATGCTGTGGCAGCAATCTGCCAGCCTTGCTGGTACAACTGAGACTTTTATCAGCCAGCCCTGCCTGCACAAGTAAGGCTCCCACCAGGTACTGGAGGGTGAGTGTATTTTTCCAGGTATGTTCTCAAGGGCAAACTGCACGTGTCTTGTGAAGGTGTGGGAAGAGTATTTGGACTGTTATGCCCTAATGGTGATAAAACCACTGTGTAAAGAGTTGCTTCTTTAAAATAAGTTTTCACCACATCACAAAGATTTCTCCATCACTGGGTTTTGAACATCACTCAGTGTTTTTTATACACAAAGTCTATGACTCACTCATAATCCCAGTTAAGGATTTATTTTAAAACTTCAGACTCAGAGTACTCTTCAATTTCCTCAATAGGTTTCTACTGTTCCCTACATTACATGATTGTCTCGGGCAGTGTGTTGGGGAGGAGAGCCTTAGGGGAAACAGCTGGTTGTCAAATTCCTTTTAATCCTACTCAGCAGAAGTAAACTAAATCTTAGTGGCTTTCGTATTTGTGAGATACCTTTATTTTTCTGAGTCTCAGTTCATTGAGAAGATCATTATTTTAATCCTGCTTTACCTGGTACTGCTTTCTCTCTTAAGTAATTGTTAGGAAAGGATTTAGTGAAAAGAAGATTAGGGAAATGGTAAGGGCACGGAGAGCTGCCCACCAGAAATAACACACTGGTAACTTGAATAATTGGCCAGCATTAGCTGCAGTGGGATGCATCTCATTGGGATTAAGCTTCAATGCACCTGAGTTTCCCAGGTCCTTTCACAGAGAGTCATGAAGCAACAGACTTTGTTGGGGTTCCTCCCCCCTGGCATGGGGTCCAGGGGGAGGGGACCCTGGGGTAGAGGCACGGGGTTTCCCTGCTCCCTGGTCAACCTCGTTCCCCATTGGTTGTTTTGTGTTCCCCTGCCTGGGAAGGACCCTGCTGGCCCCGTGATTAAGGTTCTTCAGCAGTCGTCCAGCCATGTGGCTGGAGAATAAAGATCTCTGAAAAACATCTCTCAAGAATCTGTCCCTATTTCTTTTCCACAGGCCTCGCTGTCTATGTATGTTGCAGAAATCCCCACTGCAACAAATGGTGATAATGCGTGCATAACAATTCCCTGGAGTCAGCGACTGTGAAACAATCAAGATTTTGAAGATCCCCAAAAAATTCATGAGTAAAGAAACTTTCTGGATCTCTCTTCTTGCTTTTGTTTTGCTGTTCCATAAACTATGGAGGAACTGTGGAAAAACTCTTGGCTCTCTGAGCCGCATAAGGACATTTATCTTAAACTAGAAAAGATTCTTGAACAACGATTTGTAAATTTTAGCTTAATTCAAGCTCAAAAAGAGCTGAGACACTCCCTGGCATGGCTGTTTAAAAACTTTTTCTATGTTTCTTGGGACTTGATTCTTACCGAAGACTTTTAGAAGAATGTTTGGACACAGTTAATTTCTGAGTCAAAATATATGCCGATGGAAGAATATTTTCGTGAATATTATTTAATTACTGAGACTGTTGAACAGTATCAGCTGTGTCCTTGCGAAGGGAAGCCTGGCTCAGGGACCGTGTGGCCTCGGCCATGTGCGCGAGTGCTCTGCAAGCAGCAATGAGGCAGTTCCCATGTGTGGGCGGAGCGGCGCCAGCCGTGGTGTCAGCAGCGGAGCGAGGTGTGGCAGGAGCGGTGTGACCCGGCGGTGCCCACCCAGCCCCGCGCAGCGCATGGTGGAGCGAGCCCCGCGAACGCCTGGCTGAGAGGGGCAGTGTGCGGGCAGCGGCTGGCGGCGATGGTGGTGGAGCGGAGCCGCGCACAGCCGAAACACGCACCTGGACAGAGTCGTTTGCAGGGCACGGGGGGGCCGCCAAGGGGGGACTGGCCAAGAGGTGGGCGTGGCACCAGGCAGCGGCAGCACAGCTGTGACCAGAGGCGGCAGCAGTGGCAGTGTGCAAGGAGCTGAGCGGCGCGGCCTGGCCCGGCCCACGCAGCCACAAATGAGACCCCGAGAAGTCAAGACTCCGCGGCGAGAGCGCACAGGCACAAGCAGCCCTGATGGCCCCGGCAGCACTGGCAGCACCTGCAGTTCCAACACAGGAGCGAGCGAAAGCAAAAGTGAAAGCAGGAGCGCAGCAAGACAGAAAACAGCAGAAAACTCAGAAAAAGAAAAAATCATCGTAGCTAAGGTTTTAGGAATAGAAAAATGGTATAATGTCAGACAAAATTATGGTTTTATAATGAGATGTGACAACAAGGAAGACATATGCGTTCATCGTACTGCCATTATGAAGAATAACCCCCAAAAATATATCCCAAGCTTAGGAGATGGAGAAGTGATAGAGTTTAAAATTATTCAAGGAAGGAAAGGCCTGCGAGCAGCAAATGTTACCAGGCCTGATGGTGTTTCTGTAAAAGGCAGTATATATGCTGCAAACTGTAGTTATCCAAGACAATATCCCCATTATAAGCCCCTCTACAGTCTCCCTTTCCTAATCCTACCTTTCCCTTTTATCCCATATCCTGTTATCCATTTTTCCACCCATGGTTTCCCTCACAAAACCCTGCTTTTACCAATTGTTCTCCCAAAAATCCCTTTCCAATGCTGAGCGGGGGCCCACACCGGGGGGAGAAAGAATTAGCTATTGTTGTTTAGATTTCCAACAGGTACAAATGGAAGAAACCCTTTCCTGCCTCAGTTTCCCCACAAAGCATGCTCAGAGAGTCCTGTCACCCTTCTGCCAGCTCTAAGATGTTCCAGAGAAAAAAATCTGTTTGGACATTTAGAGACTCAAGCGGGTGGCTTGTTTTCTTTTGAAACTGTTCTTGTTATCCAGTTGTTTTCAATGTTAAGTTTTAAATCTCTTTTAGTTAAAACAAAAAGGTGAATTGTTGGGGTTCCTCCTCCCCCCTAGCGTGGGGTCTGGGGGGAGAGGACCCTGGGGTAGGGGCACAGGGTTTCCCTGCTCCCTGGTCAACCTCGTTCCCCATTGGTTGTTTTGTGTTCCCCTGCCTGGGAAGGACCCTGCTGGTCCCGTGATTAAGTTTCTTCGGCAATCGTCCAGCCATGTGGCTGGAGAATAAAGATCTCTGAAAAACATCAAGAATCAGTCCCTATTTCTTTTCCACAGGCCTCGTTGTCTATACATGTTGCAGAAATCCCCACTGCAACAAGACTTTCAGCAGGAAATACTAATCTTAGGAAGCTGTAATTGCTTACGTCACTCTCTGTTGCTCACATCACTCCCTGTTGCTTTGGGCACAAGCCCTCTGTGGGTGTCCTCTTATTGCACAGTGCAGTGAGAGGAGGGCCATCCACCCTCACTTCCCACAGGCATGGGTCTAACAAAGCTTCCTAAATCTCCAGGGTGGTGGGTGGGCTATGTTCACCCACCATATTATGCCAGATTTTACACAGTGACAGATTTGGACTGTCTGAAAACTCTTCAAGACTACTCCCAAGCAAACAGTAGTTTTCAGCTGTGCTGTGTGATTATAAACGTATCTGGAATCTGAATGTAACACACAGGGTAAAAAAGGTAATGTGATAAATACAGCCATTCAGCCATAAGAAATTCCTTTGAGAAAATCTTTGCTTTCAAACCAACCTCAGTTTTTCCAATGATTACCTCAATTTCAGATCTGAAGAAAAATCTTATGAAAGTTGAACTAGCCTTGTCTTTGTCCTCAGCAATTTCAGTTGGTTTAGACTACCAAATAATAAAGAGATTAAAGATGTTGCATCCCCATGGAAATAAGCCACTCCGCAAACATGAAGGTTTTTGCCAAATTCTAAAATAATTATTTGGTTAATTTCTTTATTTTCATTTAGCAGATATTAAATATGAATTGATTTTAAAATGCTATGTGCCCACTGACCTACCTTAAGTGAAGTAATTGGAAACCCAATCATGTGATGATAATAAAAGGTCACAGAATGAGCTGCTGCTCCTAACACCAAGCAAGGACCTAAGCAATAGAAAGCACAAATGAGAATTTCAGCACATCTCTCTGCCCAGCACACCTGTTTCTCCTTCAGTTTCTCTGTTGGGATCTTACTCAGAGGTTAAATTATTCACCTTCTCAATGGCTACTGCAAAAAAGGCAACACTAACAAGCACTGTGGTACAAAATGCATGGTATGGCCAGACAGCCTGATGGGACCTGCTGGTCTCCCAGCTCCAGCCATTGTATGCCGTAACAAAGAAGCAGGATCAAAAACATGTAGCAGAAGGCAAGGGCAGTTGTTTAGTTAATATTTAAACATATATACAGCTTTCAGCCCTTGACAACAGCATCTCCATCAATTACACAGAGAAGTCCTTGAATACTGCCTGGATAACTCCCAGCTCATGTTCCTTCTCTGGATATTTGAAGCTGTTTGCAGGTTTTTCCCCAACCACTCAATTTGAGTAGAGCTCTTGATACTTGTCTTATTTTCTTTTCTGTTTGCTGCTAACGTACAGAAGTGATTTCACCATTTCTCTACTTATAGCAGAACTCTGACTCTCCTCACCTCCTTTTCAATGGCAATCGCTTCTTCTCCAGTGCCCCCAGAGATCTCACCCCTGCTTTGTCTTTCAAAGGTTCCAGAAAAAGTCTTTTGTCATTGTACAAACAAGTTCTCAAACCCACAAATTCTCATCTTTTGAACTCTCATTTCTTCCTCTGCTCTTTTCTTCAGCATCACTGTACACTAGCCTTAAGCCATCATCTGCCACATTTTAAACCCAGGAATACTACATATCTCTCCGATATTTCCCACTCTGTCCCTCTGATATTTCCTGCCTATTGCTGATGCTCAGCTAAGGACAAGAGCACTGAACATCCTTTGCCTCTGGGAAGCCATACCAGCATCATCAGCCTCCCTGCAAAACTGCCAAGTCACCTATCTAGACTTGCACTCTTATGCCTTTGAGAACGGAGTAGAGTAGGAAGCAGATGAAGATTGTTAATGGGAATTCAGAGTCAGATGAATTGTTAATGGGAACAGTGAAATACTGTGGGATAAAGACTGCGATATGAAAGTGAAGGGCTTGTGGATTGGCTTATGACACACCTTTTCACATCAGTTCTGCCTAAATAGCATGTGTCATCATTCACAAGAAAATTCTGGTTTTTATGTGTCACATGGATAGGGACACTTAGGCACAGATTGCAAATGAATCTCCTTTGGATCATGACAGTGAAACCGTTGCTTCTTTTTATCCTTCACCATATCCAGAAAGGTCATTGATCATCTTTTGGGAACCTGAGATTAACGTCCTATAAGAAATTATTGTAATACATGAAAGAACTTAATAAGACATGTTTTTTATTTATATTCTTATATGTACACACACACATATATGTACACATATATAAGTATAGAATATATGTGAGTGTATATATATAATATGATCTTTAAAAATACTCTTAATGACACCATTTAAAAATAGAAATAAGAGAAATAGGGATAGGAGAGAAAGGTTGAAATAGTTTACTATCTTATTTGCAAGAATAAGGTGGCAATAACTATGAAGACGGAGAATATCTTGGAGGGAAAGAAGGAATAATAAACTCAGTAAAGGCTGGAAATGAAACTGCGGCGAGTAACCTATTTTGTGAGGTTTACACTGGCTGTGTAATCTGCTTCACTTAGAAGAGAATGTCAGCTCTCTGCTATTACATCCACTTACTAATAACCCATATGTCAGTCTTCAGTTTTGGTAAAAATTGTATGTTTATCACAGAAGCAGTGTTAAAAGGTAAGCTAAGTTTTAATATCTTAAGGATCATTTTTATTTTCCATAAGAAAAAATATGAAATTTTTTGATGGGAAACATCAAAACCCTAAACAAAAGGATGAAATTTTGCATCCAGAAAGCAACGAAACACTTTTAATGAAAATCTTTTTAAATACCAAGAACACTTTAAAAAGAGCCAACATTTGAAGGACATAGAAGATAAGAGCAGTCACACTTGTTCTTAATTTGCTAGAAATAAGTAAATTACTTGAGGTGATGCCACACCTTACACGAGGTGAGGCAGAGCAGAGTGGGACAATCCTGTGCCTTGACTGGTGGGAGATGCTGTGCCTGATGCACCCCAGGACACAGTTGGCCCACCTGGATTTTGTGATCCTTTCTCATTTCAGTATGAAATGGCATGCGTTGCTCGTGAGCTGCAGGTGAATACTGTACAGCAACAATATGTTTGCAAATTCATTTTTCATGTAAGTAGCGTCTCGGATAACAAGATTCAACCAGTTGTAGTATCACATGATCTTAATTCTTCAGGTCTCTCTAGACTCTGGAAGAGTACTGCTAGAGAAATGAGTCAATCTGCATCTCTCCTTAGTTTGCTTTCAAGCCTAATCCTCGTTGGATGTTTAAATCTTCTATTTCAGCTTGTCTGGTCATGAGCAGCTTTGGCAGTAAATGGAGCTGATGGGTAGAGTCCCTACAGCTCTAAACGTCATTATACACATGGTTTTCTTTACAGAGTCAGTACATGTGCCAAAAGCATGTATTCTTATTTGTGTTCAGCTCCCCATTTAGTGATCAGTTTTTAGCACTATTTTAGCCCACTAGGAAAGCTGAAAAGGTGAATGCACTACTGCCCTTAGCAATAATTCACATTATGAAGATGGTTTAATGTATGCTGTAGTGGGTTGAACCTGAGTTGATGGACAGTCTTTTAGGCAATGATGCTTCTCACAATTTACATATTTAAACCGCACAGAAAGGCGGGAATTGCCTTTTGTCCCGACTTGCCTGCTAGAAGGTGGAGGGGGCCTCGGAGCCTCCGGGCTCTGCCGGGCCGGGCCAGGGCCCCTACCCCTCCCCTTTTTCCAACGCCACGGCACAGACCCTGGGTCGCTGGGTGGGAACCGTCCCAGAGCCGCAGACAGCTAAACCCAGCCATGGACTGCCACACAGATAAGCCCGTCCGGCATGGCTTCCTGGGACCGGCGGGCCCTTATCCTCTCCTCTCTATGTGGAGCCGGCGGAGCCAACAGGAGCCGGCGTAGCCTTCTGTCTGCAGCCAGCACACTTTGCGCTGAACTGAAGAGGACACCACGCAGCCCATAGCACGAAAAGAGAGAGGCTTTCTCCACTGCAAAGCCTGAACAAGGACACTCTTCAACGTTGTGGCTTCAGAGTCAGAGAGAAAGTGAGTCACGTGAGACGGAGCTGAGCATGGCGACGGGAGAAAAAGACGGCAGTGCCGCGTTTTTCACGCATAGCTTAAAAAAAACTTCTTGCATGCTGTGGTAAGAAACTGTAATATCACAAACTGTTTGTCTCTTTAATGCATTTGAAGTACATGGGGGGATGGAGAATTCACGTGTGGCCTGTGGAAATTGTGAAGAGTGCCTATGCCAGGCTACATAGAAGCACTGAAAGGCTTTTAGAGACTTGTGGAGAAGAAAGCCTTTGTGTTCAGGCCAAAATAACTCATCCTTAAAAAGATTAATAACCCCATGTGATGGCCTATGTTTGGCAGTGTGACGGAACTGTGAGATTTTCATGGGAGAGATGTTTTACACCACAGCAGATTGTTTCTTTCTGGGCGGGTCTGCTGTTGGTGGCAGTTTGGAAACCATGTGCAGCTGAAGAAAACCCTTTTTTCCCTTCAGCATAAGAACGAGACTTTTCAAGAACTGCAGCACTGACTAGCATCCCATGTTCTGTTACCCTTTGTGTGAGTTGGGTAAAAGGAGGAAAGTGCTGGAAAGGGGGAGGGGGTTTGCTTTAATTTCTTGTTATTTCTCTTAAATTTTAATTCTATTAGTAATAAAACTCTTTCTCTGTACTGCAACTGTTTAAGTTTCGTGCCTGCTTTGCTTTCTCCTAATTCTTATCTCACAGAGGGGAAATGAGTAAGTAATGGATATTTTGAACTAAACCACTACACTTAATTGGTGTTTCTGCCCGGTTTACAAACTGAACCTGCTACATGTGCCTTTACCCGCACCTCCTGAAGTGCATTCTGACCACAACTGCAGGGTCAGTGTCAAATCCAACACATTTATAGAATATCCTACAAAGCACTTCTGAGGGAGTTGTAAAAGACAGCAGTGGACTGCAGTGTTGGAAAATGTCTTTCCTACTTAGCAAATAAGAGTCACTGACTTTAATAAATGATAAATCACATCCTATCCTCAGCAGGAAATTAAATATTTCAGATGCTAAGAGCTCTTCAAGACGACATGCTGTGAAATGTTTGCATTTCCTATCAGTGCCACTTTTCTATTTACAAGACCTTCAATTCCACAGGAGTTTGCTAATTTTTCTGGCAGAGAGTAGACAATTTGATTTTTTTTTTCTTTTTTTTAATTTTATTTTTTGAGTGGTTTTATCCTCAAGGAAACCAGTCAGGCTAGCCAAACACAGCATGACAATCAGTGCTGAAAGGCATATGACCACCATCAAAACAACAAATGCCTTTAATGCAACACAGTCTTCTTCACACTGGGTAAGGAGTTCAAACAAACGACACCACGTGACTGTAAAACTGAAGTAAAAGTCAAAGGTTTCCACTAGATTGCCCATATTTCCAGAAAAGAGAAAAGACATGCAGCTTATCAGCAAGAACATTTGTAAAACCCAACTGCTTTTGGAAAAAAATACTGAAATGGAAATAAGTATTTCATACCTAGGAGCAGACATGACCAAGGATTTCAATAAAACCATGAGGGGTATGTTTCTGCATTAGATTCATGGAAGTTAAGGTATTCATCTGGCCACACTTCTGTATTTCCTAAATCATTCAACTTCACACAGTAGTGACAGCAAGTGGGACAGATAATTTGAATTTGATTAAAAATATCTTCTGGAGACATAATGATGATGATGATGATAATGATGATGATGAAAATAACTAGACTTGTAAACAAGATACGGAGAAAATCTGTCAGGCTTTATTAATCTCAATTGCTATGGGAGTGTAAATTCTATTTTTAAGTTGTCCAGTTTCTGCTTTGAGACACAGGCTGTTGTTATGCCTTAGAGTGAAGAGCTGTATCAACATAAGAGTAACCTTTTGGTGTGTGTTTGCAGTGAAGACAAGATGACTATACTGCATTCAGCTTCCTTCTCAGTCTTTGTTTCTATATGCAACTCAAGCCATGTATGCTCCTCGCTGAGAGACACACTTTCTATCCCTCAGGCAATTTGTGCAGCTCATTCTGCATCCAGCAGTCTTTATACCATAAAAGTATCATACTCTTCTTAACACCACAAATAATCATATTAGCCCTGTTTGTCACACTGGTGTTAACACTTGGTGGTCTTTTCAAAATCCTTTACAAACATGCCATTTTCCAGTATTCTATTTTTTATGCATACTGCAGCACATTTTGTTTGTTACCAAGTCCAGCTCATGCTGTATTACCAACCCTTCATCTGTCATAATTTATCATTCTGGCAGCATTTGTGTCATTCATAGGATTTATTGGCAAGGATTTTATATCTATTTCCATTGTTAATAAAGGTATTAGATTGAGCCAGTACTGACTGCTGCCCAGCAGTTTTATGCAAAACCAGTTAAGTGATTGATCTACAGCATACGGATAGCATTCGGGCATTTCTAAGTGTTGGATAATCGCTCCTTAATTCCTCAAGACCAAAATCTGTGCAGGCAGGAGGTTTAAATTTAAGATAGTTATTCATGTTCCCTCTGTAGCCAATGGAAAGATAAATTTATTTCCACGTGCATCCTGCCGTAAAACATACCCCACTGGTATGTGGCCTGTCTCACTGCATCTTCTCTGGAGCTGGAGCTTAGTGGACTAACTTCGCTAAATTAACAATTTAACAAATTAACTGTGAAATTGCTGAAATTAAGTGATATGAACCCAAGCCTCTACGATTTGGTAGAAGAGAAATACCATCCTAAAAACCAAACTGAAATGCCACTGTAATCTCAAGCATCACTGTTGCATGAACAGGAGGCTTGTGATTACTTTTGCATTTCCTCAGAGCAATGTGGCTGTGGAAAGCAGGTCACCCAACCAGGTCCAGAAGCAGAACAACACAAAGTCCATAATCAAGAGACAAAAAGCAGAAGGGGCAGAAGCCTGTTTTCAGCCTCCATTTCAGTGAGAAAGTGGCTCAGCGTGTGCCTTATCGACATGATCCATTTTCTCTGCATAGTCGGGTCACACACCAGGAACAAGATCCACTGAAGGGCAAGTTTGAGGTAAATTAACATGACGGATTCTATGAAAAGTAGATGTACACTATAAACAACAGCTCCTGATTTATAACCAAGTCTAAAATTACTGACATAATATTTTCTGGAGCTGTTGCATATCCTCTACTCTTGGGTGAAGAAAATTCAAAGGAAGCCTCAGGCAACATATCAATCACATCAAGGTCTAAAGTAGGAGGAGAGTACTCGAGTTTCTTGGAACTGATGCTGCTTCTTAGACACTGCCTGGAATTCTGGAAAGGTCAGGGGGATTGCTGTGACTACTTTCCCCCTCTTTGACTGCCTCTACAGATGGCTGGGTGGCTGAGGGCTAGCATGCTTTCTTGTTCAGTCGTTAGACATTGTTTCTTAAGTACTGTAGCACTTGCCCAAAAATGTAGAAATGATGGGCCATATTAAACCTTCTACTTCCACCAAAGGGAGTCACAGCATATTTCTCCCAATTTGAAGGCTATTTTTCGACTCAGCAGAAGAATATGATCAACTTCTGTTAAGAAATAAAAAATTGAGGCAGTGGAGTATTAAAAACAACATTCTTCTATCTAGGAATAGTTCTTCTTTCCCAAAAGTATATAAAATTCTTACAATTAGAATTGGCAGTCTTTGCAATATAGTTATTATTCATTGTTGACTTAAATGATACATTGCTGAGATTATTTAATCTGCTGTACTTTATTAGCTCCCTGATGATTACAGGATACAAAGCAGCAGTTAGGACCAAGATGTCATTTGGATATTAGAATTACAGTGACAAAGAGAAGACATTGAAGGTCAAGGAAACGATTTATATCTTTATACACAGAAGATTGAATGCTGACCAGTGTTTCAAAGTATGATTGGAAAATTACACTTAGTGGTCATGTAGTTCTAATTCAAGAGAAAAACACTCATTACTAGGGACAGGGACAAGCATAATTTTATAATCCTCAACTGCTCAAGTTCAGTTAGTGCAAATGGATGAAAACCTTGAGTGCATCCAACTCTCATCATTGTTGTCATCATGTACAATGTACCTGATCTAAGGTCTTGAAATTAAGTTACAGAGCTTCACAAAGGAGCACTCTTGTTTATTTTTACAATATATTAACACAATTGACAACGTTTTCTTCTAGCATAGCCAGTGACCTAAAAATGAGTATATTTGTACTGTGTAAGGCACTATTGGTCCTCTGTTGTGTATAAAGGAGAATCCAAGGTGACTTGCTTTGTTATAGATACCCATTTTCTAGACATCCACATTTATCCAGGACACTCTTATCCAGGATATCAGCCAAACCACACTAGTCATAAAATATGAAATTATTAAGCTTTCCTTTACTGACATTTAGGGTTAAATCCTCTATTTGACATAGTCCAAGTACAGATTGTTTTCTTGGTGGCCACAGAACAGCTGGTGAATTGCCTATACTGCAGCTCAGCAAATTACAATCTTATGACTGAATTAAAGTTATCTGCCTTTAATTATCACAGCTGAAGCTGAAGATCCAAGCCAACAACTCCTTCTGGTTTGCAGGTACATGTTCCTACTCTGATACTGGGACATGCAGAAATAGATTACTTACAGTGACGTTTATTTCTGTGTTTTGAGAAATGGATTACTTAAGAAGTCCAAATATTCTTGGAGTTCAATTTGATCGTGAGACTCTTTCATACATGCTGGTTTATTGCAGCAATATCACAGCACAGAGCTTCCAGTAAGAATGTTAGACACAAGCAAGTAGCTCGTCTTTTCCAGATGCCAGAAACTAAACACTGCTTTGAAGTAAATCACTGGATAACCCCAAAAATAATTGCATTATAAAGTGTAATATAAAATTCCTTGTGCTTTAGAAATAGCTTTTCAGGGAAGGGAAAAAGGTGTGCATGATTTGCTTGGTCCCTATAGCTGGAAACACCTTCCACCATGTACTTGCTTCACTCCTTGGTGAGGTGAACAAATCTGTGACATTTCTTTTACTCTCATGTCCCAGAAACCTAACCCAATTTTCAGGTTTTTCCTGAGAAGGGAAGTTGCTGCTTCCTAACCTATACTAAAAGAATTCTATAGAGTCAGGAAAAGAAATAAAGTTATTTGATTTTAAAGGAAATGTTATACCAAATTTGTAAAAGGCTTAATTTTTCCATTCTGTTAAGAAAAAAATTAAGAACATTCGGGAGCCTTGCCTTGCCTTTATCCACCTTCATATGTTCACTCAGTAAGGTTCCTCATTTGATAGGCATGTGAATGGAGAAAAAGAGTCACCAATACTTGAAAGAGAGATGTGAATATCTGGACGCGAGGAGAGGCAGCAAAGACAAAGGCTGCAAAATGCAAGAGCTTGAGTTTGAAGACTAGGAAGCGTAAGCAACTTTAAAAAGTATAAGCAACTTTATTGCATGAAAAGTTACTAATATACACAGAGAGGAATAAGCAGTGCAACGATTCTCTTCTGTTTTGCCTTTGCCTTTTCACAAACTTGGTTGAGAAACAATTAACTCCTTTTTCATCCATCTCATTGATGTAGCTCTCTGGAGTCAGTGCCTGCCTTTCCATTCATCTTGATGGCATTAACAAGCCCTAATCTAGGAGAAAGAGAGGCACTTTCCTCTCTGAGCACTCTGGTTCCTGGCAGCACTCTGGCCCTCTTATTCACACCATAAAGCAGGTCGCAGATTATCACAGACAGACACATCTCAAGCTCAACAACTCTTCCTTCAAAAGAGAAAGTTTTTGTCTGCCTGCTTTGTGGAATAGAGGAAAGAAAAGGAGAAGAGAAAGAGTCTTGTGTACTTTCTGCTCTCCAAAGAGGCTCATTATTAGTGTATCATGACAGGCAGCAGAAAGTAGGTTTTGAAGTGTGAGGGACATGCTTTCTGCAGAAGTCATGTTAGGTATTAATTTACCCCAGGTTGCCCAAACACAGACCATCCTCTTGCCTAAAAACAGATTGAAAATTTGGCCATTCACCCACAGAGATTTGAGTCATTGTGACCTTGAATAGTACGAATTCAAACAATCCAAATAGATTTAGTTCAATCTTCAGAATTAGTGTTTTCTATCAATGTTCAACATAACTTTTCCTGTTCAAACATGTTGCTTTGAACAATACAATCAAATTTGAAGATAAAAGGAAAGGTGAGGCAGAAGGCAGATCCACTGGCCTCTGAAATGCACTGAAGAGAAATCTGGGATTGAAGTATTCTGGTTGCACTTGACATTGTCCCAGAATGAATAGGAAAATTGCCACTTCAGTATGAAGACTAAATTATGTAGTTGGCAACCGGTCTTGGTGGTTGTTGCACAAGAACACTCAGTAAGGTGTTTCCACAGATTATTTCACTCATTCAAGCAATATTCAATTTTGAGACTTCAGCTGGCTGACATCACTGCAGACTCAAGCAAGTAGAAGTCATTTTCTCTTCTTACATGTTAAGCAAACCTATAATCTGGAATTATCCTGGTGTGTGTGCTGGCAGACCTGGACTCCGTTTATCTCCAATATGACATTGAATGACCTTTTTAGAATTAAACTGTTCTTTTAGTATGTGTCATAGGTTAGCAAGCATAGTCCCGGAAGGGACGTCCTTGCTAAGGGGTGCTTACAGTTTCCTCTGGGAACTGATAGAACCTATCAGCTGGCCAGTTTGAATATGGACAATTCTCTAAGCCACTTAAAGTTGTGATCACCTCTGTGATCCACATTTAAGAATAGGCAAACTCCCCCTCCAGGCTCTCTCTCGTTTCCGGCGCTGGCACAGGTGGCTGCAGGCCCCGTGTGGGGGCCAGCGGGCCCGGCCAGGCCCTGCTTGGGCCAGGCCGGGCCGGGCCACGGCCAGGCCCTGCTTGGGCCAGGCCGGGCCGGGCCACGGCCATCCTGAAGCCATGGACCTGTTCCAGCCATGATACCCCCCCCCACTGCCTTGCCGTGGGCAGCCGGAGCGGCTCGGCTCTCCCCCCTCTCCACTGCGATAAGAAAAATTCAACATTCCAGCTGCAAAGCTGCAAGGCTGAGGTGAGAGTAACCCTTTTATTGCTGTGAAGAGCTGAAAACCTGAGGGAAGAGAGAGAGGAGATGCTTAAAGCTGAAATTCTGTTGTGAAGCTATGATATATCAGAGTATCCTGTTGTAATTTCATGAAGATATGGGGGGTGGAGTGTTCAACTCGTGAGCAAAAGCACCTGCGCTGAGATAGGCAGATGCTGACGCAGCTGTAATTTCATGAGAAGTTTGGACAGGGAGAGATGAACCAGATGAGGACTTTTGCTCCAAACGGGAAAGGAGAAAACCTCAGTCCGTAGAGATGAACCAGATGAGGACTTTTGCTCCAAATGGGAAAGGAGAAAACCTCAGTTCCTAGAGATGCTCCCAGAGATAGTCCTAACGATGAAGATGATGAAGACCCTTTGCTCCCAGGGAAGGAGAAGGGCCTCTGTTTTTGTTTCTGAACGGCTCAACCTTAAAATTGTACCCCAAAAATCTTCAAGAGTGGACCCTCGAAAGCAGTTGCGGGAAAAGCTGCAAGTTGGGGGAAAGGACTCACACGCAGGCAGAGACTCCTCTTCCTAAATGGACTGAACAATATTTGGAAGTGGGCGGCTGTCTCGTTGTGATAATGTTTTCATAGCATGAGCAAGAAGAGACTTCTCTTTCTAAATGGACTGAACAAGGTTATTATGGAAGTGGTAAACAGACTGAACATCTTAAGGGTTGTCTTTTCACATTGTCAGTGGGAGAAGGGAGGAAGGGGGAGGAGGAGAGTTCTGAAGGTGGTATAATTTTTTTTCTTCTTTTAGGTCTGTTAATAAACTTCTTCATATTCTTTCAAGTTTGGTGCCTGTTTTGCATTTCTCCTAATTCTTATCTCACAGCAGATAAACAGTAATGAGTATTTTGGACCAAACCACTACACTAAATTGGTGTTTCCGCCCGGTTACAAACCGAACCCGCGACAGTATGCAATGGTAATAATCTTGCATTTATCTTTGTAATAGAAGTATGGTACAAGTCGAATCATAGAATCATAGAATCATTAAGGTTGGAAAAGACATGTAAGATCATCAAGACCAAGTGTTAACTCAGCACCACCATGTTCACCACTAAACCATATCCCCAAGTACTACATCCACGTTTTTCCTTGAACACTTAAGGAGAAACTAATCAAGATGGTGCTAATTATATAACTTCAAAATAATGATCTGCTAACCTAAGTATTGATATATTTAATACACTGGGTTTTGTCACATACACTAGAAAGTGACGGAATCTTACAAATTTCAACTTAAGTATGTGTGAATCCAAAGGCCGCCTCTTTTGACTTATTCAGGTTGATTATGAATGTAGGAATTTTAATCTAGATTCCACACTTGCCCAACTATGTATGAAAGATAGAGGTCCCCTCAGGATAAAACTTTACTTACAGCCTAATTCCAATAACATTGAAGCAGGAGGGCCAGCTGGTCCTGGGGTGCATCAGGCACAGCATTGCCAGCCGGTCAAGGGAGGGGATTGTCCTGCTCTGCTCTGCACTGGGTGCAGTGGGTGGTTGAGTGCTGTGGGCAATTTTGGGCACAACAATATAAGAAAAAAACAGTATGGTATTAGACAGCATCCAAAGGAGAGCAGCAAAGATGGTGAAGGGTCTGGAGGGGAAGCCAAATGAGGAGTGGCTGAGGTCACTTGGTCTGTTCAGCCTGGAGGAGACTGAGGGGAGACCTCATTGCAGTCTACAACTTCCTTGTGAAGGAACTTGTAGACTGCAATGAGGGAAGAGGGGAAGACACTGATCTCTTCTGTCTGGTGACCAGTGACAGGTCCCCGAGGGAATGGCCTGAAGCTCTGTCAGGGGAGGTTTAGGTTGGATATTAGAAAAAGGTTTTTCACCCATTGGGTGTTTGGGCACTGGAACAGGCTCCCCAGGGAAGTGGTCCCAGCACCAAGCCTGACAGAGTTCAAGACAATGCTCTCAGGCACATGGTGTGACTCTTGGGGATGGTCCTGTGCAGGGCCAGGAGTTGGACTCAATGATCCTTGTGGGTGCCTTCCAACTCGTGGTGTTCTGTGATTCTGTGATTCTGTGAACAGCACTTTCAAGTGCGAGTCAGGATACTGAGTTAAGCCTCTTCTGCTTTGATCCTAGAACTGGCTGCCAAACAGAAAATTTTTTTTTTAAAACAGTTGCCATAGTCAGATTCTGGACCAGCAAATGTTCAGGAAACTTATGGGTAATTTGCTGTACCAGTTGAGAAAGCAGTCTCCAATATTTTCTGCTTCACAGAGCAGAAGCTGTTATGCAGCTAGATTAGACTGTATTAGGCACATAGTGTTTATGTAGTGCCAACCGACTTGGGTTGTTTGGTTACAGAGAGCCATGCTTGCCCAAGAATGAGCCAGTATGTTGACCTGGACTAGTCTGGATATAGTTGTAGCTAAGCACTTCCAAGCACATGACAGATGTGTACCACCACTTACCCTACGGAATCAGAGTGGTGGTGGGAGTTTTCTCAGATGTATCAGTATGGTCTGCAAGATGCAGTAGCTTCAGTACTGTCCCAAATTGCACGCCTTCTGACTAGCAGCAGGTAGTGTAAGTCTGATCATTATCCTACTAGACACTTGCTGGAACTGGCAAATAAACCTCTCTGGCTTGACTCTCCAATATTGTGTTTTTCAGCCAAGTACTTTTGTTGCTAATGGGACAAAATGCTTAACACCATGTTGTCTTGAGAAATAGTTGTTAGGCAAGACAAGAAGGATATAATGCTATTTCCACTTCAGAAAATATATATTTCTATAGGGGGTGAGATAGTAAAAATGATCTCTCATCATTTCTAAAGACAAAAAGAGTTCAGCCTAAGTAGGTATCATGGTAATCAAGGAACCAAACCATGTAATCTGCTAGGTTTGCAGCTAAAAATTCAGTCTTAGCCTGAACTTGGATTGATGGGCTGAGGCCAGTGGTATGAGGTTCAACAAAGGAAAGTGCCAGGTGCTGCACATTGGTTACAACCACCCCATGTAGCGTTATAGGCTGGGCGAAAAATGGCAGGAAAGCAGTCCAGTGGAAAAGCACCTGGGGGTGCTGGTCAATAGCAGCTGAACATGAGCCAGCTGCGCCCAGGTGGCCAAGAAGGCCAATTGTCTGTATCAGCAATAGTGTGGCCAGCAAGATCAGGGCAGTGACTGTCCCCCTGTACTGGGCAGTGGTAAGGCCACACCTCAAGTGCTGTGTTCAGTTTTGGGCCCCTCACAGCAAGGACAGTGAGATGCTGGAGCATGTCCAGAGAAGGGCAATGGAGATGGGCAAGGGCCTGGAGCATAAGTCCTATGAGGAGCAGCTGAGGGAGATGGGGGTGTTTAGGCTGCGGAAAAGGAGGCTCAGAGGTGACCTTATCACCCTCTACAAGTACCTGAAAGGAGGTTGTAACAAGGTGGGAGTCAGTCTCTTCTCCCAGGCAACTGGCTACTGGACAAGTGGACATAGCCTCAATCTGCACCAGGGGAGGTTCAGCTTGGACATGAGGAAAATTTTATTCACAGAAAGGGTTGATAAACATTGGAATGGACTGCCCAGGAAGGTGGTGGAGTCACCATCCCTGGAAAAATGTTCAAGAAACAACTGGACATGGCACTTAGTGCTATGCTCTAAGTGGAGATCAAAGGTTGGACTCAATGATCTTGGAGGTCTTTTCCAACCTAAATGATTCTGTGATCAGTGATTCTGTGAGCTGTTATAGAGGCAGAGGAAGAACTGTATAACAACTATAAGTAACCAAAACAGCAGAACAAAATTTCCCTATCTCCCACCCTCTGAGAATCAGGAGATGTAGCTTCAGTAGCCACTTCGTGCTGAGGAAATTCAAGCCTGCATACCCCACCTCCCACTAGCACAGTCAATGTATCAGCTTTCTTGGGCAGGGGGCTTCTTCACAGAAGACTTGGGGACTGTGTCAATGACTGGGCACAATCATGCCTTAATTGGGTGAGCAGTTTGAAGGAGCAATAAGCCAGGCACTAAATTAAAAATGACAAAAGATATTTTCAGATACTTCAATACAATTTCAGCAAGTTAGTATTGGCTTACAAGAAGCTACATTAACAAAGCTAAGGCAGAAAATACTGTTAGAACAGAGATATGTACAACCTAAAGCCATATCAGACCATAAAAGCAATTAAGTGATGTTAGCTTAAATAATTTGTCCACAAGACTAAAGTGATATCAGAGAATGAGGAACCCATACCTGCAGGGGCTGAGGAAGAAACAGGATCTGTTAACAAAGAGCACGCATCATGCCATGCATCTCCAATAGAGACCTACAATTTGTCATACCTGCCAGCTGTGATGGAATCCTCCAGAGGGGAAAAAGTAGAAGGCAGAGAGCATTTTAAAGTAATTTTTAGGCTTTGGGATAGCAGATTTAAAGACTCTGTGTACCAAAAATAAGGCTTGAGTATAGTTAGGAATTTGGGCAAAAGAGCTGTAGGGACATTCCTTGCCCACATCTGCTGAAGATGGTGTTGGGAGGGATGCAGCACATAGGGTAGGAAACTCCACCTTCCCTGTGCAAGCTGCCCTGTGCTTCCAGTCCCTCCACAGCATCTTAAACAAGGATCTGGATTACTACCTTACATTAAGCAATACATTTTACAGACACTCCCTTATTGGCGATATGATGTGAGTTTTTTACATGTCGAACACAAACAACATTGACTAGTTCCTGGCAAGACAGCTGTCCAGAGCAGGAAGGGCAGGAATAATGGATTGCTTAGAAAACCTTAGCATTTCTTTCCTCAGAGATCCTTTTGATTCCCAATCCATTATATCTGGTACAAGATGAGATGAAACAAGATTGTCAGTGACAGTGAAATCCACTAGCGAGGTGGCAGTGAAGGCAGCTGCAAGAGGCCGCTGGCCTAGGCAAGGTCAGTGGCTGGGTAGGAGCTGCTGGTTCCTTCTCCCTCCCTCCAGCTGGCAGCGCCCAGGGGCAGCAGTCAGCTGCAGAGGATTAGAGATCGGCTGTAGAGAGCCAGAGAGCTGCCAGCCTTCACACCCACCAGCTCCTCACCACGCTGCAGGAAGAGAGCTCTGGAAGGCTTTAACTCTGAAGGGCATTTCATACTTGGATTTTTTTTTACTTTCCTTTACGTAGAGCACTAGGTCTTTGGCTGTGATCCAAATGCATCTGTAAAAACAGATAGCTTTCTGGCAAAAAGAAGGAGGAGTTCACTGAAAGTTTCAGAGCAAGCTGTCAGATTGAAAGCATAGGAAGCCAGAAACTGCAGCATGCAGAAAGGAGACATACATAAACAAGGCTGCCAAATCCATATATATTTTACCCAGAGTGCAGGTTCAGCAGAGCTTAAATGTTTTAGTCTTGTTGAAATATTGCTCTTACACTTTGTTCTTTCTTTGCTGTCTTAGAAGCAAGTGACATTCTGGAAGACCTCTTGCTTCACAAGAGGGCAGCTGTTAAGAGAAGGACAACCACTGATTGGAATAGCTTAAATTTACAAAATATTACATATTACCAATATGCACTAGTCTCTCATCCCTATTTTAAGATTTTTTCCTCAACTTGATAAAAAGTGTTAAACAAGAAACAAACAAAAGAGTGGAAGGTTTCTAAATGCAGATATGTATGGAAATAAGACAGGTGGTGTTGTACGAGCTGCAGTTACAAGGCAGAGCTGGGGTGGAGTCCGCTTGGGCAGTCCCAAACTAGATGTGACCAACAGTCTTATTGCTCTGTTCAGATGGAGGCTTCAAGAGAGGGTTTCACCTGGATGATCTGGGATAATTCAGAAGAGCATCTGGGGAAGGACTACTAAGGGATTTTCAGAATAGTATTAGCAAGTCTAGTTTTCTAGCAAGTCTTCAAATTGCTAGAAGAAACCCAAAAGTGCTTTGGGAAACATACTACTTTCTTCATTTGCAACTCTGCTGCAATACCTAACTTTAGAGTGACATTTAGGGATAAAGAAGTAAGAAAAGAAAAACACCTTTTTACTTGTGGGGTGGGAGGAAGGTAGAGGGGAAGAACTGCAATGTGCTCTGAGGCAAGTCCATGGACAAGACAAAGCAGGACTCAGAAAAAAGCCGACTTTCATCATACACCCTCAAGAGGAGAAGCCCAAGATGCAAGACTTGTACCATACGTACAAAGAAATCTGACAGATTTGAACATAAGAAACTTTAGACAACCTTAAACTTGTTCTTTAGATCAGGGAGATCCATAGGTAGTTAGAAACATGAAGCACCTGCAGTGCCTACAATATAGCCAGCAAATCAAGATCTTCTCTCATATAAACCTTCAGAAGTCATGAAGTTCAATTTATCATTAATCCCACTATGGCAGTTGCTGAGTACGGGACATATGAGGTGGAACTCTGACATTTTGAACATTCTTATACAGAAATGTCCACATTATGTTCTGGAAACCCATCACCTGCATGCCTGCAGGAGCTAAAGTACCTACATTTCTTCTCATTACATTGAAATAAAACAACAAACCCAATATGCAAATACTCCTCCTTCCTTACTTTTCTGATATTCTGACGCACCTCCCAGCCCACTCCCTGCAATTCATAGCATTCACACTGCCAGATGCCTTGCTCCAGGAATGAGGGACATACATGTTAGAGGAGAGTATGAGAAGTCCAGGTTTTCCTCAGGACTAGCAGTCATCTGGTATGAGCCACAGATGTTTGAGAGCGTATATTATTGCCATGCCATATGCTGAGAAAAGCCAGAATCTCAGCTGTCTCTTGGGAGAAGGCAAGGGTCCAGAGGCTTGCTGTTCCCTCCAGACATATCTGCATTTTTTCTTCATCTTTAAAGCAAGTTCAGAAAATGTAGTTATGCATATTTTAATTGCAAGTTAATGGAGTCAACCACTGGGTTTTGTCTGGGGCTTGATCTTACTATGCCTCAGAGTTACGAGATTTCATTTCTGTTGTTAAAAGCTTTACCACAAACTTAGCTTAGTGTTTCAGAAACACCTTTTAAATGTTTTAATTTTCATGCTCCTTCTTTCAGATATTGGAAACCTGTTTAAGGGTGTGGAGACTCACTGGTTGGGCTGAAGTTTAGGAGGAAATAAAAGAACACAGAATCATGAAAAGTAAAAAATCAGGTGCTGGGGCACACCAGCCCAAGGTCTCCAAAGGTCACAGCCCAGCAGTGTGGCTGGATAGAGTGGTGCCAATACCCAAGGAAACAGCAGATCTCTTGTTGCTGGCGAATCTGACTCCTTCAACAGGGACCATTTGCGATAGTACCCTCAGTTCTGAGTGAGGTCTGAAGCCACAATCGCAAATGAGGGAGCATCAGTTTGGTGCTGGGGACTGAGCACAGGAGAAAGGACCTGCTGTTTCTCCTGCTCATCTCCTTTCCCAAGAGAGAGAAAAATACCACGGAAAACCAATTGGCCTCTTGAACTTTCAAACCAACTGAAGCCAGTATTTTGCAAAGTCAGTGCCTCACGCTATGAGTACTGAAGCTTTAGTTGCACCTTTTCCTGACTAAGCATAAGTCCAAGGCAATTCACCTGTTTCAAATGTTAATCAGAAATGAAAGTAGCAACTTTATGAGCAGAAATGGCATTCCTTTACCTGTTCCTGTCTGCTCCAGCATTAGATCACCTTTCTTGTAGCTACCCTGGGGCCTTAGAACAAAGCCCCAGTCTGGTACCCAGCCAGACAAACACTAAGAAAGGTTTTTGCTTTGTCTAAGTTGCAGAAGTACCACACAGTGCGATATGGTCCCTCCTTCCTAACATGAGGCCTGTTATAGCCCATCTTCTCAATAGGTGTTATTGTGCCTGAACAAGAAGCTTGCATCAAAGCCACGATTCCCTCCCTGCCTGGGGAAAAATCTCCATTTTTATAGCTTTGTCAAGAACAGGTATTTCTTCTTACTATGAATATTGCCACCTGTGGCAGTAATAACCCCATACAGAGGTCACACTCCTTTTAAGAGAGTGTTCAACAGAAGTCATTGTCAGTGTCATCAGGGGTGGATTGATCATGGATGTCTTTTCATGCCGATTTTTGATTCAAAGAGTGAGACAAGTGCGTAAGCACAATACACTGCTGCTCACTGGTAGTCACCAGTTTGATAGCCAGGGCACCCGAAGGAGTTGTACTCTGCTACCCTTCTGGGGCAAGGAGGAACTCGAGAAAGAAGCCTCCATTTAAGAAGTCATAACTGTTAACTTAGGTTTTCACATTCAAGAGTAAGATGTGTTTTTACTTTGACAATTCCGTGTTTACATGAAGTGCCAGGGAAGGTTTAGCACAATGCTCAGTTGAAAGGTCCCCTAGATGGCAGATCTTCACTACAGGAATAAACATCCTCTTTTTCACATACTCTATTGGAAGAGCATCATTGCTCCTGCAAGCCCAAAAGAGCCAAAGGGAGGGTACTGTTGTGCTTATTTTTGTAAAGAGCAGTTTATCTCAAGTAGATCTCCACCTTTGGTCTGACTCACAGAGCAAGATTTAACCCATCATTGCTACCTTCCCATCTACTGATTTCCCCTGCACAGCTGCTGCTTTGCTATTCCACTTCATAGAACCACAGAATTCTTTGATCCGTGATCACTTCTGCTTATCCTGCATCAGGAACTGTCCTCAAATGTCACAGCACCCCAAGACCACGTTGCAGACAGTGCATCATTGTTATTTGCAGACTGGAGCTGCCTCAGTTCATATCAGGATTAAGAGATGAATTTTCTTTGTCAGCTTTTCCTGTACTGGACCCTCACCAGCTTCCTTTTCTTGGTTTACCTCTTACCTGCTGTGGTTTCTTCAAAATTTCTGGTTATTTTGAAGGAGGTTTCTACACTTTTGTTCTTGATGGTATTAGATCACATCGGTGTCAATAACCACAGGCCTGTTTAGCCAGATTGCCCAGCTCTTGCTGTCAAGACACTTCTGCAAGTGACATGAATCACTTGCTTAAACTTCCAGGTTCAGAAGCCTCACTGATTTCTTCATGGCCATTAAAAACTCCAGTCTTTATCAGCAGGCTGTATACATTTGCCCCAGAGAGCAGGCATGATTTGTATTAGATGACATCAGTGCCACAGGTTTATCTCTTGTTACTGGAGGTCTCTCCTGAGGGAAAGGATACCATTGGTAGGATACTTTCCAGCAGAGAAAAGTGTGCATAAGTGCGCTCCCAGATAGCTGCTTGCTTTGAATTAAACATGCAAGTCAAGCCACAAGCTGACTTTCTTCTTCTATTCTTGAGTCATCATGTTCACAAGATATCTACAAATAGCTCAGACTCACCTTAAGTAAGTGCAAGTAACTGACTGCCTGGGGAGGGTGCACTTGTCTGCTCCAAGTTGATTTGCATGGAAAGGTGCTTTGACTCTCCCCAAAAACTCTTCCAGTATCACAAGCATTGCAGACAGCTGTTAACACCAAAGGAAGGCCAATTGCCTCTCCCAGACAGTAGTTTTGAATATAAAAGCCCTGTTTCCCCTCCAAAGAAATGAATGCTAGTTGTAGTAAGCCACACACAGAATAGTTCCCAAAAAGCAAGAAAAGTATGAACAGGAACTGATTTCATCCATGTCGCAGCCTTTCTTTCTGGGCCACTGCAGCAATTCTCACCTGGTACTTTCAGTTGTCATTATCTAATTGCTGGATTTGAGTTTCTATGTTCCTACCATCTGCTCACACACAGTACAGAGTTTCTCAGGCCAATAATCTGAAGTAAAAATACCTCAAGATAATGACACAAACTTGAGGGACCCTCAGAATTTCCTTTTAAAGAACACTTGAACATGTGACACTCTGAGAAAACCAACCAGAAAAGGCACCAGCCACTTCATAATTAGAATATAGTTTTATTTATTTTGAGATGAAGCCAAAGTCAGTGAATATGCAAGAAAAATTTTGAAAAGAATAGGCCAAATCTAAGATTAGCTATTCTAGTCCCCATAGACTTACATCTTAAAGGCACAAGGGGGTAACTAATTATAAATGTACAAACATACTCAGCTCTCAGAGCAATCCAGGCTGGGGACACACTGCCTAGAGAGAAGCCCTGCAGAAAAGGCCCTCAGGGTCCTGGTGGGCAATGAGCTGAGACCTGCGTCCTGGGCTGTATTTTCAGAAGTACAGCCAGTAGGTTGATGGAAGTGATTATTCCCCTTATCTCAGCACTCATTAGGCTGTATCCAGAGTACCATCCAGTTTTGGAGTGCATTCAACAGAGGATCCACAGGATCCTTAGGGGTCTGGAGCACTTGCCCTGTGAGAAGAGGCTGTGAGACTGAAGTGGTTCATCCTGGCTGAGCCCTCCACACCTGTGGGAAAGTGGCCAAGGAGTTGGAGCCAGACAGTGACTGGTGAGGAGATGAGAAATTATGAATGAAAGCTGAAAGTAGAGAGGTTCGGAGAGAAGACAAGGAGACCCTTTCCCCCTTGGCACAGCTGGGCAGGGTGTGTGCTGCCCAGGGAAACTGTGCTGGCTCCATCCTTGGAGTTTTCTGATCCACGAAAGGGCACAGCTCTAAGCAGCCTGATATGGGCTCAGAGGTGACCCTGCCCGAGTGGAAGGATGCACTGGAGACCTCCTCACTTCCCTTGCCATACAAATATCCCTAAGATCTTGCAATCCTATATAAATAACTCTTCTATAGCATTGTTACTTACGAAGACATCAAGTAGAAAAATACGTGGTCCACAATACTTGATGCCTAGCAACCAGCAGAGTAATTCCTGGAAATCCACATAAAGAGAATTGCAGGGGCTGGACTATGCTCTTATTAGCTGCTTTTTGCCGTTGGAATAGCACATTACAGACAAAGGAAGGTCTAAGAACTTGCTCAACTGCTTTCTGATTGTTTTTTGTGAACTGAAGTGTGACAGGGCTTAGAAGATCAGTCAAGATGGACCCATTATGTCAGGCCTGTACACAACTTGACTCAAACAAATTGATGCCTTAACAGCACAAAGAGAGAAGAAATTAAGTGTCCAGGGACCTTTGCTGAGTCGATACTAGAGCCTAGCTTTATGCCATAATTACTCAAAATGCTAGTCATTGGGACATAATTCTTCAGAAAGCATGGGTGTAAAAGGGAGAGAAATCCTCTGTTTTGTTATTTTTCTTCTCACAGAGCCCTATATCCCCTCTACATTACATAAAAGTGTATTACAGACCTATTCTTTGATTGATTCAGGTGGTGCAAGGACAAGGAGAACCCAATCAAGGAAGCAATTTTATTGCCTTAGCCTTCTATAAATCCAGCATTCACTTTGTGCTCCAAATCCACTTCTTCCTGTAATTCTGTATTTCTCTAGAGGAAATTTCTGAAAGCAGGGGTGCTGAAAGCAAGCTAAATGATCCCAATGAGCCTTTTGAATTGGAAAGTCTAGGAATTGAGCTGTGTGCATTTGATATAATGGACTGAAATGAAAGAGTATGGGAGAGAACATTAATTTTTCTCTGAGGGTTGAGCTCAAGCCTACTTTTTTATTCTGAAAGGTAATTTGATTTAATTATTTGCCTTTAAGGTAAAGTGTTCTTGAATGACAAAAATAATTAAATAAAAACACGACAGTGATCTTTGTGCTAGTAAGGGCATATGAATAATAGCACTATGACCTACTGGCAAAGGAGGGGCAGGGGAGGAAGAAAAACACTGGGCACTGGGACTCCCTCTTCATTGGTCATTCCAGAGCATCATGTGGCCACAGCTCCTTTTTAAAGATAAGTACTCTTCTCCTGGAGCTCATAATATTCTCCTGTTCTGCATTTCTGTTTGAACCTGTGGAAGACATCTTTCTAGCCTGACAAAATGTGTGACCAGTTTGTGGGCACCTGGAAGCTCCTTTCTAGTGAAAACTTTGAGGACTATATGAAGGAACTGGGTGAGAATTGTTATTTCAACTTCTTGTATCTGGAACAGGGAAGGAATGCCAATTTTGAACTTTAGCCTTTACTTGCTTTTTCTGGCTGTGCTGTTTATCAAGGGGGGTTGAATCCACTATTTTGATCAGGTGGTCTTAAACTGGAGAACTCGTCTGTTTCAATTAGTGGTGTTAAATTCCTGTAAAGAGGAAAAGCTTTGATAGATATGAATAATTTCAGGTAAGCCAAGTCTAGGCATGCCTTATTAGTAGTGTTACAAATGGAAGTAAAACACATCACTGCAATATTTAGTGTGAATTAGCTTTTATCCTTGGACACGCAAATCAGCGTGATGCTAGAAAGCAGCAAGTTTCCTTATGTCTATAAGCAACACACCTAAACAACTTTAAAATGCTACTGGATTAGGACACCAGTTAATTGCCACAGCTATTATATTGAATGAAACTCTGTAGCTGCCTCCAGTGAATATTAACAAAGACAATTGCATGGATTCATGCAGATACTTGCAAAGATTTGATGTCTAATGCTTTTCTCTAAGGGTGTAGACTTCTCACTTAGAATTAAAATTGGGATTTAAAAGGGTTCAACATTCTGTTAGTGTGGAGGAAGCAGGGGGTAACTTGCACAGATTCAATTAGTACATGCTAAAAAGCTGGGGGGTTATTTGCAGTTTAGGGGTAAAATACTTACTATGATTTCAAGGAATGAGACTCTTGCACTCTTAATCTTTACTCCACATTTACTCAGGACATAACCATTGCCAGCTCTTTCTTAATCATTTCCTTATATTCAACCTACCCACTTGTAAATATTAAAAGTGCTTGCTTTTTTTTCCTTGTTTGTTTGTTTTGTTGTTTCTGTGGCTCAGAAATTGTCATATATTTATGCTTATTTACATTTAGACACAATAAGCATACAAGTTAGAGTACAAGCTATGAAAATTATTCTGAAGTCTATGTGCAAATATCTGGCATTAAAATAATTTCAGTCTTCAAAATATTGCTTTTACTATTTTGACAATGAGAGGGTAGAGAATTTCCTTACATCAACCCACCCAGCTTGGTCCATAGCAGTACCAAGTGAGATTTTATAAAAGAATCTCTGTAACATAGAGTTAATAACACTCAGAAAGCAATAGGGGAAAAAGCACTGAGAGGGTTTTTTCCAATGTATAAGAGCAAAGGATTGAGGAAAGATAAAAATTTCATAGTGCCCTATCTTATTTACAGGTGTGGGGTTTGCTACCAGGAAGATGGCTGGTGTGGCCAAGCCTAACGTAACTATCAGCATCAATGGTGATGTGATAACCATCAAAACAGAAAGTACCTTCAAAAATACAGAGGTCTCTTTCAAGCTGGGTGAAGAGTTTGATGAGACCACAGCAGATGACAGAAAAACAAAGGTGAGTCCAGAAATGGCATTTTGCAAATACATCTCTCAAAAGGGATGTGTGAGCAGCAGGGTAGAGTTGTGATTTTTACATCCAGTGCAGAAATGCTGCCTCCCCAGGTAAGAGTGCTCTGGGTGCTTTGTGCTTAGTGCTGTTTGGACCTGGAGAGCCTTCTCCTCAGACCAGAGCACCCTGATGAAACAGACACACTTCGTTTTTTTGCTTTGGTAGAATGTCATAACCCTAGACAACGGTGTGCTGAACCAGGTGCAGAAGTGGGATGGAAAAGAGACTATCATAAAGAGAAAAGTGGTGGATGGGAACCTGGTGGTGGTAAGTTAATTTTTGTTACTTAATCACTGAATTCAGCGTGCAGAATTCATGTTTGGCTGATGTATGACTTCGGATTCAAACACAGGGAGGGAAAGCACCTGAAAGGGCTCTGTTCACTTGGTGAGAAATCTCTCTGATTGAGTCTAGAGTGTAAGTTTAAACTGAAAAGCTGATAAACTTACGGAATGGTACGGAAGTGCCTCTTCTCCATAGCAAGACATGGTTAGGAAAGTGTAGGAAGAAAAACCCAACATCCCTATGAGGGAAACTTTTATATATGTGAATCTCTGAGTCCTGAACAGTATAGAGGAAGCATTAGCAAAGCCCACATTAAATACATCCACTCTAGGCTGATGCAGAATACTCCTGCTCATCTTCAGCAGAGGCTTAACAGCCATCTGTGGGAATCCTGCTATGCATCACCAACAACTGTGTTAATAATATGGTGTTAGAGCAAGGAAACGTGTCCAAGCTCTGTTGGTTGGTTTTATCTGGTCAGAGACTATTGTGCTTGACTTGGTGCCAGTAAGGCCCACCTACAGTCTGGGGCTTCCCAGCTCTGCTTTACAGTTTTAGAAAACACACTTTGAAGAATCTGGGACAGGACTAAATGTTCATAAAAGGCAGCTGAGATTCCTACATGCTGCAAAACAATACACACACACAAAATTCCTGAAGAGTTCTCCCCTCCCCTAGGGAAAAATAATGTGTCCATAAATTCAATATTTAAATTTCTTTGGATAGAGACCAGAGGAGAATAAATAGAAATAGTTTTAATAACAATTTCATTAAGAAAAATTGAACAAAACAGAGTTTGATCTAACAGAAAAATAGATGAGGACAGAGCCTAACATGCAGAGGCTGACACTAGCAGCTCCAAGTCTGAAAGCTCTCTGTGTGTGCATGTTTTGTGCACACGTGTGTGAAGAAGACAAGACACAGCTGCAAAAGGTGAAGGAAGAAAAGGTTATAGCCCAAGTCCCAGGTCTAGTCAGCCTCCACAGAAGTCCTAGGAGCCTTCATTAAAGATTTTTAAGAAAAGTTTAGGAATCTCCTGGGGGTCGCTGGAGCAGTTCTTGAAAATTCTTTCACTCCTGTGCTTGTTTTTCAGACTTCTGTTGCTGAAGCTCTCAAAACTTGAGTTTCACTCTTTTGGCAATTGGCTTTAGAGGAGGAGAAATGCAAATTTTTCTTAAACTGGTTCCCAATAGATAAGTAATTCTCTACCTTCTGACTAACAAACATTTAGTGAGAGATAAAAGCTGATGGAATTATCTTTTCTTTCCAGGAATGCACCATGAATAATGTTTCCTGCAAAAGAGTTTATGAAAAAGCATGAAGAAGCCACCTTCACACGGGACTAATGCTTAAAGCTGGACTAAAACAACTTAACCAAAGGAGAAAAGCTCCACGAATCTGTTTTAAAGAGAACTGTACTTTTTTCAGATATATCCCAAAGCAGATACACGCACTTAGTCTCATTTGTTGTTCAATAAAATGTTCTGCTTTATACAACATGTGCTTATGCTGGAGTTTGTCAGAATGGGGCTTGGGGGGGATGCAGTGTGGGAAGGGGTGCTGTGCAGGAAAGCACTGTGTGGAGCCAGTACCACACTCAGCCAACGTGACCCATCTCCCTCAGAGGCAACCCAGTGCGTGGCACTTGTGTGACAGTGGCAGATGTACACCTGAGCACAAAAACATCCTCTGGTGAGGGCTGCGTGTGGGCTAGCCCTTGCAAGGAGTCTGGGCACAGCCAGGGGAAAAATGGGGCTGCTCTTCTTGGCTTCAAGCAGAGGTTGTTGTTCCTGGGGCAGGGGGGAGGATGATCTGTGGATGCCTGGTGTTGGCTTCCAAACATGAGCAGGGTACCAGGCACCTCCTCTGTGCACAAATGCAGACAATTTTAAACCCAGGGACCATTTGAAGCAGCTTGATCCTGTCCTTTTCCACCTCAAGGGTGAAATTATAGCAGCTGTAACTTTCATCTGTGATTATTTTGTCAATGTGCCTGTCTTGAACATCTCATTTTGTCCTAGATAGGCAAAATACCTTGAATTAAGAATCATAGCTTAAAAAATATTCAGGTTTACTAAAAGCCAGTACGATTTTGCTATGGGTACAACCTTCTTTATTACCTACATGCATTTTCTATTAACTCCTTAGGCTTGATCAGTCTTGGGAACATGAGCCTTTCCAGATGCAAAGCCCTTTGGACACCATGTTTTTCAACTCTGCTTGTTTTTGAACTACTGTCTTCTACTGTCCATAGTCCTGGTCTCCTGTTTCAAAACTTTGCATCTACAGAAGCCATGATTTCTACATCTGGGAGGGCTTAAATTGAGGACAAAAAAATATCAAGATTTCTAGGGAAAACCTGGACAATAAGTATAAAAATGTGTGCCTTAACTACTAAATGGGGAAATGACCATATTTTGAGCAATTAAGATCTGTGGAACCAAATTCCACATATTCCTGACATTCCTGAAGTCAGCTGTCAGAGGTGATGATGCTGAGTCCCTGCTGCAAACAGCAGAGACCTCTCACACACTTGAACTTTCCTCTGCATAACTCAGATTGTTCCCAAGTTTTTGCACTTTTTATACAACCAGAGACAGAAATGGAAGGACTTTTACATTTGACAGGAGCTGAGGAGTCATTTAAAAGTGATTCCAAAGACTACCAGTAAATTCTGCAGAAAATGTTAAAAAAGCCATGAACAGCTCCTGTGTTTTAACCTTGGCTTCATTGCTTATGAAATCTCACCAAGTTAGAGAACAGCAGTTGGATATGGGAAGGAAGAATGCTTCAGAGCAGCCCATATATGCAGTACAGATGCCTTAAGAGGCCTCCTAGAAACAGAGACTAGACAGGAGTAAGGGAATAAGGTGGGTATTTATTTGAAAGGCCTCCAAAGGTACCCCCTGGGGAGCCAGAGGCTACTGCCAAGATGGGCCCCAAGATGGACAACAGGTCATGAGTTCTTCACACTTTTATAGGTTTGGTTCATTTGCATATCAGGGTTAATTCTCCAATTAAAGCTTCAATTTAATGATGTAATCCCCCTCCACTTGCCCCCCTTTAGAGGCCTTTTGGTTTATACTTTTTGGGCCTAGGATGGTCTGGGTGTCCTTGAAGAGCAGGCCCAGAGAGGCTTTGTTCTGTCTGCCTAGCACAAGTGAGCAGAAATTAACAGGCTACAAGAAACTTCAGAGTTACACACTAAGCAGTACAGAATTTGAAAAATATAAAAGTTAAAACCTAAGGCATCAGTACTAAATCTACGGAGCACTTAACAAAACCAAAATTATTTATGAAAGTTAGGATACAACTACAGTTTAGTGGTAGAAAATATACGTGATAGTGATGGTTGTAAGAAGCAGAAACATTCACTTAAATAAACTACATATAGACATTAAATATCAGCCCATTGTTAAATATATTCTATCATCCACAGATTTGGGAATACTCTGCCGGAGGTAAAATTCCCAATATTCTGATATTCACCTAGCAGATTTTATTTTCCAGAAAACTTGCATTCTTAATGCAGCCAACAGTTACAGCTGTAACATTCACAGCCTAGTATTTCAGAAAAGGGTAATCTCTTCTAAAAGCATCACCGTTTATTTTGGTACCTCATGAATGACTTTGTGAATGAATCAAGACACTTAAAACTTCAATTTTTGGAAATTTCAATAAAGTGATATTCTGTCTATAAACTTAAACAGGCACAGCACTATAATGAAGTATTAGCGATACTTTTCTTAGAATATGAACACGTTTGGATTTTGTTCTCTGAAAAAGCCAAAATTTATTGTCTAAAAAAGGCAGCAGTCTAGTGACTGCTTGAATAAGTGGAGGTGATTCCTCTCTGTCAAGAAAAGGTGTGTGCTGTCAGACCTGCATGGAGGTGAGAGCACACATTTCTAAGGGCTAAAACCAGATCAGTGTCTTGTCCTTACCTGCAGAGCAGCACAGGTCTCTCTCTTCTGTCATGCTGAACTATTCTCCAAAAATCAGTAACCACCCCAAAGCACTCCTTTCTGCCAAAGAAGGATCTCACTAAATCCCTACAAACCCGTGGGCAGCAGACTTATCGCAGCAGGCGCCTTGAATGCTGAGAGGAGGAGATCTCTGCCCCTTACCATATTCACTCACTAGCCTTTACAGGTTTCTTGGATGACAAGAGGGAAAGGAGACTCACATCCAGATTTTTAGCAGTTCAGGAGAAAGATGAAGAAAGGCTTATTCTGAGGATTGACCTTTCAGTTGTTTTTCTTTTTTTCTTTTAACTATTTATTTCCACTTGAAAGAACTCGAAGGACTTTTGCGTCCTGACCGTGTGTGCGGTGCAGTCTGGACTCATTTCCCCATCCCAGCTGTCCCGCTCTGGTCTTGTAGGATGTTCCAGCTAAGGAGATAAGAAGATATTTGCACCCTCCAATGTAGCTCCTGGGAAAAGGGAGGCTGCTGGCCCCATGTTCAGAGTTGATCCTTCAGTTTCATAGAGTCAATGCTAAAACATCCTTGGTGTCCTCACAGCAAGTCCCTCTTGGACCTCTGTCCTCCCCTTCTATTTCTGTTCTCTTAATTGCTCTCCTGGGAATCTATTTAGACTTTTTTTGGCCCTTAATTTGCCCAGATAATATTTCCTTTAAAGAAATTCACATAAATTTACTTTCTGTATTTCTTTAAATAGTATCTTTATTTCTAAATAGTCTCTGAATTTTTAGTTCTCTATTTTTATCAAGTTTTAACTTTATCTCTTGTGCCGCTTCACAGTCTCCAAGTTCAATGCTTTAAAATCCCATTTTTAATCAACCATAAGCAAAAAAAGGGAACCAAGGTTCTCCTTTATCATGTGTACTCACAATCCTTGACATTTTTCCTCTTTAAACTTGAAGAAAAGATTGGTTTCCACAATTATTTCTACTGGTATATAATTCCCTGCTCTTGTTTTTCCTAAACTGTAAGTCCTTTAAATGAAAGTACTGATTTTTCTTGGTGACAAAGAGATAGATGGCAGCAATGTCAACATTGTTTGAGACTGCTTAAGACTGGGGTTTTGTCTGAATAAATAATTCTCTGTTACTTTTGTTCTTAAGGTTACTGGTACTGCAATGTAGCTGTTCTATTCTGACTAATTTGCTCATCTTGAATTTCTTTGGGTCTGATTTTACAACATCCCAATCATCTTTTATTTCCCAAAGGCAGCAGCCTTGTCTTGTTAAAATGCCTTTATGTGGATAAGACAATTAAATAAAAGAACAAAGAATGCCTGAGGAGCAACGGTAGAATATTTTCATATTATTTCTCGAGAAACAATGGATAGTTTCATTTAGGAGTAGTTTTCTCATTTCCAGAGATGGGATAAAAGAGCTAGCTATTCTTTACACAAAATGTGATATTATGCATGTCTGCTTTAGAAGAGTTTTGTGTGGACAACACCTTCAAAGACTGACATTTACTTACGTGTTACAGATCCAGCATCTGCTTCCTACTGTGGGGGACAAAGAGTTCTTTGCCTTATTTTTATTGTCAGTGACTCAGACTTTTGCTCCCCTCACTGAACTGTCAGTGAAACCTGGGCAGCAAGGGAAGTTCCGTTCAGCTTCCCCTGTTGAGAGGGGTTTAAAAACATTTTGCATATGCCACCAAAATATGTGACTGCAGACCTTCTTATTTTCCACAACCACCATGTAAACCAAAGACTGCAATAATTTCACTCCTCAGACTCTATTATTTACATGTTTCCGGGTGTTCCCCTTCTTCTTTATGACAGCTTTCAAGTCAGGACCCAGACCTCACCCTCCTTGGCACACCACCATTTCCATCTCATTCTTTCAACTCTAAACATAAGAAATTTGGTCCCGCAACATAAAATCCCAGTGTCTCTGCCCTTAAAAGGTAGATCTGGGTTGTCACAACCCAGAAATTACAATCATACAAAAAAGGCAAACATTGTTCACCCAAGTCAGAAAGAAGTCTCTAATCTTTACATGTACCAAGCAACAATTTCCTCCAGGAAGATGGTTTAAGAAGGGAAAGGACAGAAATACATCAGATGTGGTCTTGCACTAAATAGTTTCAAATAGTTTGAAGTGTCTTGAATTACAATGCTTTAAATTCCTGCCTGTCACATACACATGTGGTTTATGGATTTGGTTTTTGTGCCTGTTTTTTGCTAACCATAAGACAATAATTCTAAATGTGGATTTAAAAAAAAAACCAAACTGGTTTTGAATGTTGAAAACTCAAATTTTCCATTCTTTCAATTTTGGCTTGGCAGAAAATGTTCTGGAGGTCCCGGTGTACACCAAGCTGAATATGACCCAGGAATATGCATCGGCAGTAAAGGGTGAGTGATGTCCTGGGCTGCATTAGGAGTGTTGGAGGTTGAGGGAGATTGTCCTTCCTCTCTATTCAGCACTGATCAGGCCACAGCTGAATGCTGGGCCCAGTTCAAGGCTCCCCAGTACAAGCAAGAAGAGGGTCCAAGGAGATCGTAGCATCTCTCCATGGGAGCAGGGAAACCTGAGGAAATCTGACAGCAATAGGACACATTTGAATCAATGCCTTATATGATTGTGCTGGCTTAAGTCTTCCCTTTACCTAATGGCAGACCAACTATCCATGCGCAGAAAGACAAAAGAGAATATAATATGCCCTCCTTCCAAGTCTGCAAAGCTGCTTGCCTCTCACTGAGTGACTTTGTACTAAGAATAAGCACTTTAATGACTCAGCCCCTTCTCATGCCATCCACCAGTCAAGAACAAGAGCTGATCTCCACTGATGCACTGATTTTCTGAATATGCCCGGTTGTAAAAGTGAGCCAGTGCATATTGGCTGCTTCTTCTTTTTGTGATCCTGTCTGGGATATGTGCAGGGAAGCACCCACAGCTTGGAATCATTTCTCTGATTCAAAGGGAAACAACAGAACAATATAATTCAGTTCTGCCTTTAAATGATAAGAAATACAGACTCTTTCCAGGATGGATTATAAAATTAAAAAAATAAAAAAACAGAAACCACTTTGTACATCATCTTGACAGTTCCTTCACAAAATCCATATGGCTTTGGTTTATCTGACTAACACACAGGTGACAGTAGTGGTAGCACTCTACAGCTTCCTGAGAAGGGGAAGTGGAGAGGAAGGTGCCGATCTCTCCTCCGTGGTATCCAGGGGTAAGATGTGTGGGAATGGTTCACAGCTGTGTCAGGGGAGGTTCAGATTTGTCATTAGGAAGCACTTTAAGTGAGAGAGTGGTCATACACTGAAAGAGGATTCCTAGAGAGGTGGTCAAAGCCCCAGGCCTGTCAGTGTTTAAGAGGCATTTGGACAATGGCTTAACATGCTGTAACTTTAGGCCAGCCCTGGATTAGTCAGGCATTTGGACGAGATGCTTGTTATGGATTTCTATTCTATATGGTGACAGCAGGAGAATAACACTGGGAGGACAGTCGGAGCTGGGTTTCACAGGGATGCAGTGCTCCTGTACTTGTCTCTGTGTTGCTGACACCCCACTGCAGTGTGCCCTGACCGCTCTATGGGTGCAGTGGCAGTGTTCTGTCCCCATCCCCATGTGCCCCTTGTGCACTGGTGCATTCAGTGGAGGAAGCCAAGGCAGGCATCACCCAGAGCCCTGGCACTGGCACGGCTGCCTTGGACAAGGTGCACATTGTCTCGCCCTGGTACTGCCTCCCCTATTGGCCATCCCAATCACCACAGGGACCGGACCTCTTTAAAGGGACACCACTGAATCTGAGTTGGGCACACAATCTCTCTGACTGCCACCAAGAGCTTTTGTGGCCACTGCCTCTCTCTGCAGGACCAGCGCCTCACAAAGCCTGTACGATGTGTAACCGATTTGTGGGAACCTGGAAACTTGTCTCCAGCGAAAATTTTGATGACTATATGAAAGAATTGGGTGAGAAATATTCTGGGTTTGGTTGGGGTTTTTTTTTGTTAGTAAGTTTCCCTTGGGAAGGTTTTGTTCACGGATGGTGCCTTCTTTTTGTCCAAAAAGCACTTAACTACTCTTCTAGCATAATTTAATTTCTTTTCTTTAGCATCTAAATTGGAAAAGGTAGGTGATGAATTACTGTTATAAATTTACTTCTGTCTAACTGATCTGAACTGATCTAACTTGTTTTTCTCTCATGAGAGTAATCTATGGAGATGCAGATTTTTTTATGTTCCTCTTGATTGCACTATTAACTTGTGACTTATGATAATTTACAATATATAATGGAGCTGATGTCTCATGACACTGTAGTTTCAGATGTCTAAATACTGTGAATGAATCTGTCTGTTACTGAAGAATGCCAGGAATGTAATAAATTAAGCATTGTTTTTCATTTTAATGCTGGCTTCATTCCTATATGCCAAGTGCACAGACAGTCAGCTACTGTATTGCTTTTGCTATATAAATGATTCACTGATTTCCTTTATTTGAAGTGTTAGACTGAATAACAAAAGAATTGCAGTTAATTAATTAGCCAGGGTGAATGTGGGAGGAAAGTCCAGCTGCAGATATTTTTCTGAACATCTGAACAGAATTGTATGGTATGGAATAATTACTGCAGATAGCGTTATACTTTGCACATAACTTTATACCCTTTCTTACAGATCTTTTCATCTGAGCATGGCATAGCACTAACAAAGGCACTAACTACAGCTATCCCCTGTCTGCTTTTATAAAGCAGTGATACATCGCCAGTGGCTTCATTCCTACTTGCTCCAAGCCTCACAACCTGCAGACAATGAACTGCACTGGAAAGGACTAGACAGTACAAAAGGCTTTTGGTATGGGATTTTCCTGGAAGCTCTTTGCAGCTCTCAAGTCTCATACCTCAACATTTTTTATATTTCATACTTGTACTTTTCACTGAGGTTTAGATGCAAGGATTCTTCAGGGATGCTAATAGCAACTTAGGAATTACCCAGTCTTCAGTATGTTTTAATGAACAAACACCAGCACACTGGCAATTCAGTGTCCAGTTTCTTCCTTGCAGCCATTAACAAAAGATTTGCCAAGGGTTTTTTAAAAGGATTTTTACAATTTTTTATGAGAACCAGACTATTCCTCTGAATTTTTCTACGTATTCTCTCTCTATGAAATTAATGCAGATTTGTAACAAACTATGTTTCTTCTTAGCTAAATGTGCACAGCTCTATAACTGTGTATATCTTTACTTCTTGCTGAAAGTGCACTCTATGAGCTGGGGCTGCCTCAGCCCCTGAATGCTGACGTTACCATTCCTATCTCTAAGTAGTGTCTCAGCTAAAAGAATTAGCATTTCACTTCAATCAGGCACTGAAAAATTCGAGAAGAAATTCTTCCCTATTCTTCCGTGGAAGTTTCTTGCTTCGAGAATGTAGTGATTGTTTTGTTTCTGATTTCTAGGAGTGGGCTTAGCTACCCGGAAACTAGGTGGCTTGGCAAGGCCTGATGTGATCATCAGCATGAAAGGGGACATAGTGACCATCAGAACTGAAAGCACCTTCAAAAATACAACCATCTCTTTCAAACTGGGCCATCAGTTTGATGAAACAACAGCAGATGACCGGAAAGTCAAGGTAAGGGGGCTGATGATATCTAAGTGGTCTGAACATCTCCTAGAAGAACAACAGGAGAAGTTTTACCTACTCTGTCAGTGCACCTTGAGTTTTCCAAACTATTCCAATAAAGCCCTGAAAGAAGAAACAGTATAGTGCTGAATATAATGTTACTGAGTATTATATTATCATTATCCAAGAGTGCATATCTTGCTGAACATAAAGTGAATTACTACTCTAATCTGCAAAGCTCAGACTGCAGATTGAAACTCTTCTCTTGGACTTTGCAGAGTGTTGTAACCTTGGAGAAAGGGTCATTGGTGCAAGTGCAGAAGTGGAATGGCAAAGAGACCACAATAAAGAGAAGACTTGTTGATGGGAAGATGGTGGTGGTAAGCTCACGTTCCTTGCACACTGAAAAAGGTCGGAAGGATACAGCCTTCAGTATGCTTCTGTCTAAACAGACTATCAATTCTGGCTTACTTTTTGAATCATGAGATAAATTAAAAGGGAGAAAAAGGGGACCAAACTTAGAAAACACCTGGAAGGAAATAAATGTTGTTGCATACAGCAACTTGTCTTTAAAGTGACTATTTTGGCAGAGCTGCCGTAAATTGACAGCATAGTTACTGCTCTCAACATTATTGTTCTTAAAAGGAATAAGGTTTAAAAATAACAGAAACCTGTGAACTGTGTACAAAAGTTTACAAGCAGGGTACTTCTGTCCCTGGAACAGCTCTTTCTTTTTCCCTATCTTGGCCAAGTCAGAGAGATAACACATTTTAGGGACCCTAGTTGTAAGGGTTGCTATTAAAATTAAGATTTCACTTTTTCATTAAAGTTTTTAAAGATTGGAGTCAAACTAATTTTGGCAACTTGTTTGGAGTCAGCAGCATTACATCTTTACCTGTTAGCTTGTTCTGTGTTTTGTAATGAGTTCTCATATGTAGAGTCATAGAATGGTTTGGGTTGAAAGGAACCTTAGAGATCATCCAGTTCCAACCCACTGCTACGAACAGGGACACCTTCCACTGGACCAGGTTACCCAAAGCCCCATCTAGTCTGGCCTTGAACACTTCCAGGGATGGGGCATCCACAACCTCTCTGGGCAACCTGTTCCAGTGTCCCACCACCCTCACAGTAAAGAATTTCATCCTAATATCTAACCCAAACCTCCCCTCTCTCAGTTTGAAGCCATTTGCCCTTGTCCTGTCACTACACACCCCTGTAAAAAGTCCATCTCCAGCTCTCTTGAAGCCTCCCTTTAGGTAGGAAGGGTGATTTGCTTTTGCATCTCCTCATAGCTGCCTTTCTGTGTAAGTTTTTTCTAATTATTAAACCCTCTTCATAAAGCAGAGAGGCAAGGTCCCTCTTCTGTTGGCGTCCTGCTGTCTGCCCCTTGCCTCATACAGGGTTGTGGAGGACTCCTCCTCTTTTGCAGACCAAGGAAGTATTTTTTTAATATCCTGTCGCCTTTGTCGCATGCATCCTGTGGCTGTGAATCATCAGCAGCCACTGAAGGCCACAGGGGTGAGAGGGTCAAGAGAAATATTTTGTGACTCAGAAGAGCAAAGTTTTTTAGGCCAGAAGCCTAACCTCTGAAATACCCAGGCTACTTCTGCTTCTACGCCAAAAAAAAAGCCCTACTTTGAAAATTTGGAAGTGTTGGTGGGCCATGATATAGAAACTAGGTGGGGCTAATATTTCTGCCAAGTCAGCAATAATACCAAGAAAAGTAGATTTGTTTGTGGAAGCTGAGCTTAATTTTGCAATCTCTTTGTCATTAAATGCCACTTAATTAAGTTTAAAGCTGTTAAAACAGAAACAACTCTACTTGCAATATAAAAATATCTTTGCTGTTTGTTCTAAACATTCTGTAAACATGTAGAGATGTAAAACATGACATCTGGATTTTCATTGACTTCAGAGGTTACTACAGCAGACACAACTGCTGTCAGCAAAAGGTTTATATTAATATTTTCCTTTATGCCTTAGGAATGTGCCATGAAAGGGGTTGTCTGCACTAGAGTTTATGAAAGAGTGTGAAGAAGTTCCCTCTCTGCTCCGGACCGGAACTGGCTCTAAAAACTCGGCTTAGTTCAGTGACCAAAGCCTCATGCACTGTGCTTCTTTATTTTATTTTCTTTTATTGGGAAAATGGCTACACCATAATTTGATATTTCAAAGCCATAGTGTAACTAATCCAAAATATTGTGGTGATCCAATAAAAGCTTCTCAACACAGAAAATAGTGTGTTTCGCTCCACATGAATGATTTACATTTACTTTCTTGACTGGCACTATCTTTTCTGTTGATAGTGTCTGTACAAAAGGTCAGACTATTTCTGAGTAAAATGGTGAAACACAAGTAATCCATATCTGAGAGAGGGCTAACACTGCTTCTGCTAACCCTAACCCAAATATCATCTCCTGGACTCAATATTCCTTTCCTGCAAAAGATTTTATTGCTGAATAGCTCCTATAGGGAAAATTATCTTTACTACCAGTATGATATATCATTGTAGCCTTACAGTCTTAGCACATCATTGTTTCATACTCATCCCAAAAAGTTTATACTTTTTCAGTATCAGGATTTATATACTGGCATTTATTTGGAAGAAAACAGATACTGGAGGAAAAAAAAGTTGGAATATATTCCATATTTGCCTGCCAAAAGAACAGATAAACCCATGAAACAAAGTGTGGAGCAGGTGTGAATGAACTCCAGAAGTCTTAAGGCTAGAGGGCTTTGTTTTAAAAGTGCTCAGCAATCAATCCTACTTCCAGCCCAGAATTTAAGCGTATGCTTAATATTGAGCACACAGAGGAGTTGCATTGGGTAGAGTTTGCTGTCAAGCCTAACTGAGTAGCTAAAGTGTTCATTCCTCCCACTGCACTTATGCTGCTTTTATCTAAGGAAAAAAACAGAAAAAGCAAACCTAAACTTCTGGAAATCCATTTAACCAAAAAGCACTGTGGCAGGTTATTAATATTTGCCTCCATTGGCCAGTGTTCAGTATCACTGCCATATTCACCTAATCACATTATTTCATCCCGTGGCCTCCGTGCCACCACACAGGGCTGTCCCTGCCTTCTCTGTGGGGTTAAACCAACTGTGAGAGGAGCATGTGTTTATTTTGGCTCATTAGGAACTGCAGAGCTGGGATGAACCTTTGCCTACTGGTTTTACAGGCAAGAGCACAAATTCTCAAGGTTAAGACAAATACTGAATGTCAGAATCTAAACTGGTTTAGCCAAGCAGGGAGTGAAGAGATGGATATCATACGCAAACGAAAGATATAAAGGTCACCTTTCTTCTCTACCCACCACTGGAAAAGCTAGAATCTGGGCCCAGATTTGGATATAAATTTATGTAGATGCAGTCTAACTGAAGGCAACTGCCAGAAGGCAAACAGCAGTTTTAAGTAAAATTTATCCTGGTCTCTAACCTAGATGGAGGGACAAATGCCCCATCTTTAACCTTATCACTAAAACTCACCACTGTGAGTGTCAGAGTTTCTGTGACTCCAAGTCCTCAGTGATTCTAACAAGGAATGGAGGCAGAATGATGCCTCTTGTATCATCTGCTGCAAACACAATGTAATCACATATTTCAAGTGAAGATGTTCCACCAGAAATCCATAAGAATAGTCATACAGTGTGACATTTTATTATACGTGGCCCTCCAGATTATTCTCCTAGTCTCTTAACAGAGTTAAGAGACATTTCCTACAGCTCAGAATCTGCCTGAAATGGACTTGTGAAACTGGATTTTTGCTCTGCAGTTTCTTCATTCCCTTTCCTTGCAGTACAACACAGTCCCAGTGAGGCTGCTGGACCCACTCACCCCAGCCTGGCTCTGGGAAGCTGGAACTTGTCCAGAGCCTTTTAAGCAGAACTCACCTCCCATCCCTGAGCCACAGGCAAGGGAGAAGAGACTGCTGCAAACAAGCTCTGTATTTCCTTGGCTTTTCCTGATGCAACCTGTAAATTCTTCTTATAGCTTAGATACAAAATCTCCTCTCCAATAGAATATTAGTATTCAGCTTTTTATTTCCTTAGGCAAAGGAAATAAACATTTACTTCAGTACAAACTATAGTTTTTCCGGATCTGGAAACAAAGAATAAAAACAAAGGACTGCTCACCTAGTCTTCATTTATTTATTTACGTCTCCATTTCTGTGACATAACCCATCTCTCTCTTCCTCTTCTCAAGAAACTTCTAATTGTGTTTATTTTTCCAGAGATTTGGAATTAAAATAATGACAGCTTTGGGGTTTTAAGTCCCTAAGTAAATGCAGATATGCTGCTTAGGAGCCTAGTATTTGGCACTTTCACTCTATACGAAGGTCACTTTAAAATGTCATGAGAGCTGGAGACTTTCCAAAACAGGAAAAGTGCAGCAGCACTGATAGTGTTGAAGGCAAAAACAATAGGGCAGGTGGTACAAATCAGCATAGAAATGGAGCACTTTGGGATACTTCTGTCTGTAAAGCTGTTCTTGGGGTCTCCAGGAGAATTTAGGGGGAATACAAATTTTTTAGTCTCATAATCTTCTTCATGTCTTACTGTAAGTTAGTTTTTCATCTTTCTTAAACATTTTATAGAGGCCAGATACTTCTGGAATGAACATCTATGCTGAGGTACAATGTCTGTGTCTTGAACTGTACTTTCACATTGACAAACAAGTCCATTTGCTATTTTCCTAGCTTGTGTATGGACTTAGCCTAGAAATATTGGCAGTCTGATGCTGGTGTATAAATAGCATTATTTAAAGTAAACAGCTTGGTCTGGCACCCATCCCAGGCAATGAAATCCTGGCTGATTTTAGAGTACCACACTCGGACTCCTCTCCCATCAGTCAGTATTTCTGTAAGTTTTCTAAGGCTCTGTCACACCTCTGTTTTGCCTGCATCTCCTGAGACAATGGAAATCGCCTGCATGGGGTATTCATCCTCCAGTTGCAGCAGGTCTGGCAGTATTCCCTGCCTCTGCCCCCTCTGACATCTGCTGGGGAAGGAGAAGCAAGCTGTCATGGCAAGAGCCCCTCTCAGCCCCAGTGCTCCCATGGGGAGCACTGAAATCACATAAAAGCTGCATCTGGACTCCATCTATCAAAGCTGTTCCCTTGGACTGAGCAGAATTTGGCAATTTGTGATAGAAAACATCTCCTGGTGATGTGTAGCTAAACCTGGAATACTGGACCTCACATCCCAGTCTTTTTCCCATGGAGTGGAACAGAGAGTATAGGCTCTCCTACAGCTTTGAACTTCCCTTGACGATTTCCTCAAAGTTCATTTTGGGAGCAACTGTACTCCTGTAAAGTGAATTCACACACATCCAGGTGCCCAATGCACCGACTTTCTGTTGTTTTACACAGAAGCTTTGTCACCTGCTGGGACAGTTTGACAGGACAGCAAACGTGTGGCTGGGCAATTCTAGAAATAGCATTGGGCTGTGTTATTAAAGCAACTGTGCTTCATACGAAGTCCTCATCACTCACCACATTTTTTCCAAGAAGCAACTTTTTATGCTGATAAACGCTGTGCTGTTTATAAATTGCTCAACTGTGCCTTTTAAGACATTGCTACCTTGCCTGATTTTCATTTTGGATTAAAGAAGTTCTGCTGTTTTCTGGGATACAAAGGAGTGAAAGGTTAGCACTGAAGGGGTAATCAGTCAGAAACAAATAGGCTGATACCAAGAAAAAATTGCCTTCAGAAATCCTGGAATTTAGATGTAATCAAGGTCTTTGTTAGGGAGGCAATTAGAGCATATCCTCATCATTTCAATGAAAAACGTTGTGGTTGGCTATTGGCCATGCTGCAGATGAGAAACACAAGAAAACATTATTTGGACTAAAGGGCACAACAACATTGAGAAAAATACAGTGCCTAAGACACCACAGAGAGGGAAAGCTGTGTTAGACAGCATTTGTACAGTATTTTCAAAGGAAAGTGGGCTCTTTTTAACTTTCGAAAATCAATATTTAAATACATTTTCCTCAGATGTTGCGAAAAATTTTAAAATTAAAATTAGAAGAAATGCAATCATTCAGGGATTAGGAAGGGTGGGGCGAATGGATTACATCTGGATTTGTTTTCAAGTTCTCAGTGGAGAATTAATAGAAGTATTTAAAGATCTTTTTTATATTTGCTATAATATGATCACCAGTATCAATCATACTATTTGTGAGAAGCATAAGGGAGGAAGAAAGTGTTTTAAATTCAATTGAAAGTGAACACACTCCCTGTCACACTCCCTTGTGGATAAGACTTCCTACAAGAGGCACCTGAGTCAGCAACGGGGTCAAAAACACTGCAAGAATTCGTCTTGTCTTTCAAGTTCATAGACATGATGTTGCAGCTAAAGCTGCACCAGGGGACACTTAGAGTGGAGCTGTGGGACATGCCTCCTTCAAGTTTGGCAGAACTTAGGGTTGCTTTGGGAAATCTGTAGACATAATTATGGAAAAGGGGAGATATGTAATGTGTCTAGCTACTGTACAGTACTTATATATGCCAACAACAGCCTCATTTATCTCAGATCCTAGTATGAATTTCCCAAGCTGAAATCTAAAATATATATATAAGTTTTACTTGGAAGCTCTGCACATTTGATACGAAAAAATCTGCGAGACAGTGAAGGTGAGGCCCTCAGTCTCCTTATATAATCCCCTAGCAGAGGCTCACAGCTTTCTATGGCATCGTGCCACCTTATTGTATCTTGTACCATACAGTGTTCAGAGTTTTATAAAGCCTACTGACTCCCATGGATCGGTATAGGTAAATGCATTTGAAAGGAATAGTAATTCCTTCACAAACCTCCTCTCCATATCAACAGTGGGAAAAGACTACAAAGCAATTTAACACTGTAAGACACAACTAATTACTTAGACAACACAAGTGTTTTCATTTAATTTAACAAGAGATAGAGCAGTCAGATTATGAAAGGTTAGGTGCATAAATGTCTGTGCTTTCCAGATGGGAACTGAGCCCTCTAGCCAGGAGCACAGGAACCAAGATTAAGACTCTCCCTGGTGCTTCCTCTTTCTGGGGATTTTAGTGTAATCAAGAAGCATCATAACAGTTTATCCTGGCTCTGCCTCCAGTTGGGCAGAGAGCATGTTGTGAAATACAGAGACAATCACTATGGTATAAATTAATGACTTCAGAAAAGTAGTGTCAAGGAAGAATATCTTTTTAAAGCATGGGGGTCTATCTGGATAAGGCATTTCAAACCAATCTCATTTTCCTCTCACAGGGTGACTAGTCCTGTGGATGGAAAAAAAACAGAGGTAGTCACCTCTGCTGACTTCTGGAAGGTTTTAACAATACTACCAAAGACATCTGAGGCATACAAGAAAATTAGAGAGGGACTTCTTGCAAGGGCATGTAGGAAAAATTGCCTTAGAATAAAAGAGGACAGCTTTAGTTTGAGCATAAAGAAGAAATTCTTTACTGTGAGGATGGTGAGGCACTGCAACAGGTTGCTCAGAGAAGCTGTGGATTCACCATCCCTGGTAGTGTTCAAGACCATGTCGGATGGGGCTTCGAGTAACCTGGTCTAGTGAAAGGTGTCCATGCCCATGGCAGGGGGGTTGGAACTGATTGATCTTCAGGGTTCCTTCAAAACCAAACCATTCTATGATTCTACATCCATAAACATGCTGTAAATTAGGCCAGATAATGTAGCCTGCTGCAACAGAGATGGTAAAAACTGCTGCAAAAACCATACTTCACCAGCCAGTGGTTCAAAGTAGAAGGACGTAACATGTGGATTTGTACTGGTCCAGTCATGCTCAATCTCCTCAGTAAAAACCACGTTATTATTTGTGGAGTGTACAGAGATGAGAGGAGATGCAAGCATAGCAGAGAGCAGGGTTCAAATTCAAATGATCTCAACAAACCCAGGAAATAGTTTGAAAAGCCAGAGGGACATTTAAGAGGGAAAAAATATACTAGGCAATATATATAAGCAGAAGCACAAATACCAGATGGAGAACAAGCAAGAACTAGAGCAAACACTGTGGTTTTACAGCAGATCACAGACTGTGAAAACAATTGAAGAATGTACCTTTGAACTTAATTTTAACTGTACTCCAAACAGAGTTCTGCCCTGAAATTCATAAGCTCTGAATTCTCAGAAGCGGCCTGTATGGTACCTATGAGCACTTCGAGGTAGAAGATGTGTTGGACTAAAGATATTCTCAAGCTCCATGTCAACAACAGCTCTTCCATCTAAAACCAGCTTGGAAACCCCTTTGATAGTTCCTGGTCATCAACACAGGGGCATCAATATGATTTATCTTTTTGATGTAAGGCTGTGCTCTCTGAATGAATATCTTAAAAAATAGTTAAAGTGATAAGGGAAATGGCCAAGATTATTTCTTACTGCTCAGAAAAATTCAGTTATGTCTACTGTTGCCAATCACTCCTGGGTATCTACTAGGCACCTTCTGGAGGCAGAGTTCATCTAGACAGACTGATGAGGGACTATCCCCAGCCACTGGCAGAATACATAATTCCTGAAAAATACCCAGCATGGAAGATAGCAATCAGCCCAGTCAAAAACAACTCTCTGAAAAAAGCCCTGAAGTGTTGAGGCTGAGCTGAGTGGATCGATACCCCCGATCATGATGTGCACTTCTCCAGGTAGTGGTCACAGCCAGCTTGCTTTTTCCATGCAAGATCCTTCTCAGTGCACCTGAAGTACTTCACCTCTTCTGGACAAAAGTCTGGGATCTGCCCACCCACACTCAGGCTGCAAGTACAGTTTCTGCTGCCTGACTACATCCATTCCTATCCAGGAAGGCTAGAAAGGGATGGATTCAGCAGGGCTCCCTCAGCAGCTTGCAGCATCCTGCTCTGGTGGAAACACCATCTTAGAATCTATTTTGCCAAAAAACCCCAAACCACCAAACAAAATAAATCCTCCACACAGCATTAAACAGAGTAGCCATAAACACAAGGGGAGTAAAGCACATCTTTTCTCCTTTTTGCCTATAGCTCAAGCTAGTTCCTCCTGGCAACACACAGTGCTCACAGCACACTGTCCCCACATCTGTTTTTACCAGACACACAGTTCACACCAGCTATTCTCTGCCTCTTCTCCTAACTCCACATTTTCCATACCTGTTTAAATGACTGATTTAACTTAATGTCCCATTATGCACCTTCATTCTGGTCAGCAGGGAGGGAAACAGAACAGAACCTGTCCATGTTTGTCTGAGTGCTGAGTGCTTCAGTCTGTACTGGCCATGCATACAGGTGTACATGCAGCCACGTGTGCCTTTTGGCCACAAACTCAGTCTTGCTGCTGAGTGTACTTGAGGCAGAGATCTGCATCAGCCTCACCTTTGTGGGATCACTGAATTCAGTAAACCCGCACAGACATCCCTGTTCCGCCTCCTGTGACTCAGCCATGTCTTCCTGTATGTTGCCATCCCTCAGTGAAGCCCTGGTTTCACAATGAGTTTTACCACGTGTATTACTTGAAGTTAACACTCCTCTCCTCTTGAATCCTAGCCTCTGATCTCCTCAATGCATGGTAGACATTTTCCCCTAGCCCACCAGGGACATCAACATCAACCCTACTACAGTCCTTGGAGAATGACAAACACCTTTAGGAAATACTTTAGCTCACCTATTTTAAATATCTTCTTTTGGAGATGAATAACAGCTTGGAAACATGCTTTTTTTTCACTGCCTGGTAAAGAATTTATGTTATTGTCTGATACTTGATGTAACAACTCACTGAGCTGAAGGTTTGGTAGCTCTCACCACTATTTTGGCTGACAGGTCTGTGGCTGATCTCTCTTTGGTGCCAGAACTCCAAGGATCATACAGCTGGAGAGTGGTGGTGTGCTGGTGATGCAGTGAAAACCCTCACACATTTCTGACTGTGTGCCAGTGACACACAACAATATCCAGCTGGCTAATTCAATCCACGTTCTCTAAACAGGATCAATTCTGTTAACATGACTGAAGATCATCTACTGAGATGAGCAGAGATGACCTGCTTCCTTCCACTCAGCTGTGAAAGCGTGCTCCTGATCATATACAGGCGTATATATATATGTGGTTAAACGTGGTGCTGGTTTTTTGCCTCTGCATGTCTGTGCTGCCTTGCTTGCTGCTGCCTTGCTTCCTGCTCTTTCAATGGGTTTGACAGCCTGTCCTACTTCTTGGGCTAAGTGGTTGGGCAGTACTGATGGCTGCTTTCCAGCTGATTTCTTATCCTAACTCAAAAGAAGCTTAATTTTGTTTTCAATTGTAGTGTTAGGAAAATGTGTGGGAATCTGAGGAACTAGAAAGTCCTTCTTGACTAAATGAAATATGCTGTTGTATTGTCATAACCTAGTTTGGGCTCCCAGGAGACTCTCATGAATCAGTGAGGAAGCAAAACTAACTTTGAATCTTTGTTCCTCATTCGTTTCTAAAAACACTGCAGTTTTTCTACTCACAAAGTAGTAACAAAATTAGAAACAAGATTCTCATGATTTGTTTCAGACCTTTCATCAGGAAATTACTCAGGGCTCTCCTGAGCAGTCTTTGCACTGAGTTTCTCTTCTCTTGGTAAGTCTGTGAAGAGAAATTTCAGTACATGGGGAAAGGGTGAAACGTGGAAATGATGTTAAGAGTTCAACAGCAGCATGATGTTTATGTCCCAGAGAAAAGGGGAACATCACCTCAGGGATTTGAGCATCCCCATTGTGATCACATGGTGGAACATTCAGATCCAAAGCCAGGCAGTGGAAATGTGACCAGCGTCACTCCCAGGTGTGGTGCAAGGATGTACCACAGCCAAGAGGAAGGGAAGTCTTTTTTCAATAGCAGAAAATTCTCCAAGCACCATCTGGATTTGAATAGAAGTACTCATTGAAGGAAATAACTTATAAACGATGACACTACCCTTTGCAATTCACATGGCTTTCCACACACATCCTTCTTATAACACACAAACAAACACACACACAGAGCCGATGTACTCCTACTGTTTACAAATCCAGTCTCTCAAACTGTGACAAAGAGAGGACATGGCCAAAAGACAGAAAACCTGATGTATCTTCTTTAGCGTCTAAATGTGTGGGAGAAAGAGAGCATAAATCTGCTCTCCTTAGTTAACACAAGCAATGCATTACTTTTCCTTAATTAACCCAATCAGTCCATTAGTTTTCCTTTCTTAGCCTAAGAAATCCATTAGCTTAAAATGCAGTAATTAGTGTGATTGACTCCTGTGCAATGATTGATGGGGAAGAGGTGACCCTGAAGGCTTAGCAAGACTATATCACTACACATCTTTAGTCTCCTTCTGAGACTTTTCTATGACATCTGCCTGGACTTTGGTCTTACAAAAACCCTAAGAACTCTCAAAAAAGTGAGCTCAGTAAGAGTTTGTGGAAAAGTTAAAAGACTCAAAAATATATATTGTTAATTCTAATGGCCTACAATATTAATTGAAAATAACACTGGGTTCTTTCCTTTTCTTGCATATTTGATATCCACCCACAGACTCTAAAACAGTTCTTCTTCCTTTTGGGAATTTCATCTACAATTTTCATAGAAAAGGTGCTCTTTTCCATCAAAATGTATGATGTTTTTTCTCTAAATATATTCCTATTTTCTCTCTTGGATGTGACCAGATCCTACACTAAAAAGACAAAACGTACAGGATGATAATTTAAACAAACATTCCTGAAAAGGATGCATTATCTGATGGAGTTATCTTGTTGTTAGCAATATCGAAGCAGAACAACTTGTTATCAGGTCTTCTGGCTAAATGCAAGTGACATTTGAAATCCAGCTGCAACAATACAATGGAACCAGGACTAGCACCCTTTGTGCTAAACTGTACTGAGAGAGAGAACAGTTTCTGTTCCAAGGAACTTATGGTACAAGGAACCAGGGTATCATACAGGTCTCTAAGAAGGCAGATTTACCACTGTGTGGCAGCTAAATAGTAATGGAGAAAAAGGTTGGAATTCCATTTGGAATCACTGGTTGTTACTGAGAGAGATTCTGAAGCAAGTACAAGCAATTTCTTCCATGGGCTGGAGAATGATTCGCACAGGTCAGGCTGCACACTTGTCCTCACCAAACTGATTCCTTTCATCATTTTAGAACTTGTTTCTGTTGGGGTTTGTCCAACAGTGGGTTCCACTCCCTTGCTGGCAGAGCCAAATCACAGCATCTAAGTGGGTGAATATCCAAAAATGTCACAAGTAACCACTGGTAGCTGCTAATCACAGCATCTGGGAAGTGATACTCGTTTTGAAAAAAAGCAGACTAGATTTGGCAGACATGTCCTCTCCCCCACCATCAGCACAACATTTGCTGTTCTGTCATCTTCTTGGGCAGGTCTGATCCGACTTTTTGTATCCCCAGCAAGGCAAACTGCTTTTTACTGTGCCATTTTCACAGCCAGACTCACTGAGGACAGCCGAGTCATACTTACAGAGGTGGAAACCAGAACATGACAGTTTGGTCACCATGAGTGAATGGTAGCTGTGGCAGACAGGTGAAAAAGACAGCGTGTCAAGATGCAGAGGGGAAAATTGTTTCATTTGTCGTTTTGTAGAGAACCCATAACCACAGCACCTTGCACTGACTTGTTTGTAGTTTGAACACACAGAAAGCTTGCTGCTTTTCTTTTCCACTTCAGTCAGCATGACAATCTGTCTTCCAAGACACTTAAGGAATTAGCTCTTAATCACGTAAAAAAGTTGAATTGATTTCAAAGAGATGGAAGAAAACCCTTTCAGTGAAAAGAGTATTTTCTATTTTTCCGCTATTAATCCAAACAAAAGGATGTGCTCTGGAGTCTGGCTCTGTAGGTACTGGGCCAAAAAGCACCTCAGACGACACTGGTCTTCAGCATGGTAATTGTACATAGTCACCTGTGGCAAACAATAGCAGGAAATCCAGCCCTCAGGCAACGGAAGGCTCCAACATATAATACCCAGCACATGTATTATTTATTTCTACATTAGGCATGAAACCCAAGATGGAGGAATGGTGGCAGAGTAACTCCATGCAATGTTTGTAGGCAGGAAATAACAGTTATTTATAAATGCTTAATAAGAATACTTTTTTTTGTTCAACATTAAAAGTTTCTGTATGAAATCTGGTGAAATACACCATGCTGGTTTTGTCCTGTGAATGTTCTCCAATGAGAAAAAGAAAAATAATAATAAAAATTATGGCCACATTTGTTAGAAAGTTTATACTGAAACCACTCAGAGGAAAAAGTCATTAATCAGTCATTTAAAAATACACTTATGGAACAGGAAAAGGCAGAAAAGAATTCTTCCAAAAATCCCACTTATGTTCAGCACTGGTTTTACACTTTCCAATATACTTCACTTTAGAGTTTCATGCCAATCTCTCCTCTGTCCAGGTAACATACCTAAACCCTTTCCCTCTCTTGTGCACTGCCTCATTGGCTGCAAGTCATTCCTTGTCTCAGGTTTCCCTTTCACAGACTCTGAAGATGACAAGTTTGGGGATCTTGTGCTAAGGACTTCAGGGATTTCACTTGGATAGGACTTGGTGTTTTATGTTGTATCTTTTCATGAATTTTCCCACAGAGCTCTCAGGCAGCAGTTAGAAATATGATCCAACAGCTGGGATGGCTTCCTGTGTATGCAGATTTGCTTTCATTTTTGTGCAGGCCATTTTGAGAGTGTGGAATTTCATATGTGGTAGCTTATACACATGAATATAAAACAAAGATCTGTGAACTTTGGAGAGAATAGAGCAAATAATGTGATTCCTTATTACCAAATTTTCCTGGAAGAAAGTAGCTTTGAATTGAATTGGAGAGGCCACAAACTCCAGATCATGGCACCTTGAAAATAAAGTTCAGTGAAAGAGTGAAAGAAACCTACACTACTAATAATTGAAGAGGTAAAAATGTTTCGATGAAAATAAAAACAGCACTTGTAAAAGTCTATTTGCTGCATCATGTCCAGCTTCTCAGCCACCAGTACCCCAAAGCCCTTCTCAGCAGGGCTGCTCTTGATCTGTTCATCCACAGCCTGTGTTGCCCTGACCCAGGTGCAGCACCTTGCATTTGGCCTTGTTAAAGCTCATGAGGTTCCTGTGGTCTCACTCCTGAAGCCTGTCCCAGTCCCTCTGGATGGCATCCCTTTCTTCTAGCCTATCCGGTATAAAATCCGGAGTCTGGTGCAATGAGTCTCAGGTAGGATGTCACCAGTGTTACATGGTCACTTGACTGTAGTGATCTGCTGTTGATATCTCTGAAAGCTGCCATGTCAGCACAGGACAAAGAGGGGTACTTTATACAATATTATCAATAGACAGACACCATCCAGATGTATTTAGGAGGTGATGAAGGTGAAATCTGTGACAAACATTTGCTATCACTGGTAGAAAAAATCAAGACAATGTGTATGACACATCAGTTGCTGGACATAGAGCCGCTATTACTAAAAGCAGGCAACATTAGTGGTAACTTGACAGAGTCCCAGCAAAGCTCCACCTTATCCAACTACAAAATGTTTTCATCCTCTTTACACAAAAAGTGCAGAGATAGTCTTCATTCATACCCCATATTTTTTTAAAAGCTTCTGTTCCAGTTTGGCCAAATTTAGAAATATATCCTCTGAGAGAAGGCAGTCTACAACCATCCCTCCCCCACCAGGTTCGGGAAAAAATAAATTTTCCTCGAAGGAAGGTGAAAGAGATAAAAACTATTTATTTAACAAACACACAGGATAATGATGCTAAATAATAAAACCTCCCGCTCTGGCGAGAAAAACCTGGGGGAAATTTCAGAGTCCTTCTGTATATCTCTCTCTCCCCCTCCTTGGAGCTAGGACAGGGTGGTGGGCCCACCTCCAGGGCCAAGGCCTTGGTGAAAATTCCTCCCAATGTATTCTGATGTTGAAACAATCCAGCAGAGAAAAAAGGAAAAAAACGAAGTCTCAGGAAAACAAAAGTTCAACTCTCCGGAGGAAAAGGAGCTGAGGAAAAAAAAACTGCCGAAAGCTGGCTGGAAAGAAGAGCAAGACTGGTGCTTCTCTTCCCTCTCCTGCCGCAGCTGAAAGAAAAAGGTCTCTACCTCTGTGTGATCTTGAACAAGCTGCAAACTGCTTTGAAAAAGTTTTGCTCAGTTTTTCCTCCCTCCTCTCAGGCTCAGTTTAAATGCATAGAAAGGCACAAAAATTAATGTCTGGGCATAGGGCAGTGATATGGGATACACACCATAAAGTCACCCCAAGACAGATTCATTTCCTAGTTTGCTTTTGATGATTTTCTGAAGTTATCATCTTACTGTTTTGCTGTGTCTATTGGAAATTTTATAAACAATTTTAAAAGACTTCTGAGACAACATGTTTTTGGAGGAAACTGGAATATTGTTCTCCAGCCGGATGTTTTAACACAGCCAGATGTCTTTTATGTGGTACAGAGGCAGAAGAGGTTAACAACAGACCTGATGCCACCTTAGGGGAAGGAAGATTTCCTCAAGTGCAGATCTAGCACATGTTGCATGCCACTGCCCAAAAATCACAGCTCTCAGAAATGCTTAACTAGCCCTCATTATTTCATTGTCATCAGCCCCAAATATGTGGATCCCTAAGAAACTGTCCAAAACCACAGTACTTCACAGCCCTTTCATTAGAGCTTGTCCTTATGTTGCCAGCAATCACATTTTCAAGCTTTCTCTGCTAATAGATTAGTGGTTATTTCATTGTTGTTTTTCACTGATTGTTTTGGAGGTTTTTTATGAAACTGAGGCTCTGGGATATATTACTCTGGGGGGGCAGTTTTAGGAACAGAGAAGCAAAGTAATAAACATGTTTGAATAAAGTCAAAAAAAGATGTGCAAAGAAAGATGATTGACTCCATAAACACAAAAGCTAGAAAAACTCTACTTTTACATACATATAAATAGAGTCTTATGTGGCAGCACTGATGGACTGTATGAGTCTTGTTGTACTGAAAGCTCTATTATAAAAAGAACCCTGACATTTAATATTTTGTCTATTATTTCTAGCCAAGTCTTACCCAGGCTTCTGGATCCACAGTGTGTTTTGAAAGATCCACTATGCCTACCAGTATGACAAATCTAGGAATTCTCTTTTCTCTGATTCTCTGTTTCTATTTACTGTGTGTACTTGTGCATTTTGAAACAGTATTCATTAAGAGTGTGTTTGAAAGGTCCACCAATATGTGATAGAGATTCACAAAATCTCACAGGAAAAAAGCAGTTTGGGAAAGGAAGGGAAAGAATTAGATTAAATCATAAAAATCAACAATAGCTTTTGGATGTAGAAGAACATTTAAAAAGCCATGAACGAGGTCAGCCCATGTGTTTTCTGAACATACTGCATACACAGTGCTTGTTCCTAAACTCTCCTGGGGCAATGAGACTGAACACCGCTGAGGTAGTTTGCCATGAAAAGACAAGAATTTGCAAAGTTGGATATCCAAGAGACATGCCTATATCACTGTTCCTTATAATACCTGTCTGGGATAAAAATCTCCTCAGGTCAGACCCGAGCCAGGACTTAACACAGACACACTGGCCCTAAAACAGTCTTTGGAGGCTACATTAACCTTATCTGTCAGCATAGGACTTTGGTCTGTATTGCAAGGCATCTCCTGCATTTACAGACATTTTGTGTGCAATTCCCTTTCCCCGGGTGCCCAGGAAGATGGCACTTGTGGCTGGCAAGGCCGTCTGCAGGGCCTTCTGGGCGTGTAGTGTCACTGCCCTTTCACTGCGTGGCACCTCCCCTCATCTCCACGACTACTGCCCCTTCAAGTACTCGGGTCTGTGAACAGAACCTCAACATGCTTCATGTGCTAATGCAAACCAGCATGTTCGATATACTCTCTTCATATATTCATTATTTTATAGCTGGTTCTTTAAAAAAGCTTTGAGCTGGTTTGCACTCTCCAGTTTAACATATGCTGGAAGGATAGGTATGGGAGGAAATCAGGAAAAAAACCCGTTTTTGTCAGAAAATAAATCCCAGATTATAAAATTCATTTCCTATCCAACAGTGAACAATGTCCCAGAAGATCAGACAAAGCAGCTGCATGTATAAAGTGCTGGTTTTTTACTTGTACAAGAGAGGAAAATAGTAAATCAGTGATTACAAAGTCAGGTACTTTTCTTGATATTTTAAATATGTATTAAATAATCATGTGAGTGCTTCAGTGCCCAGGATTAAGGTCTATGTTAAAAAGTCACATGCACCGTAAGCCAGGGACTCTGTGTGTTGTACTTATTCTTTTATTTAAAAGCTGTTTTGGGGAAGATGCTGTTAAGCAAACATGACTCACAAAGGCTTTGAAGCCAATAAACTGAATTACAGCATATTTCTATTGAATTTGTGTTGCTGGCTGATTAGAGAAACTTATATTCATTAATAATTAGTGCTTTCCAGCATTAATGATGTGACTTACTACCACACAGAGAACTCAGCACAGAACTAAGAAACAGGGGAAATTTCCGCATTCAGAGCAAGTTTATAGTTCAGCATCCCACAGTTACTACCTGTAATCACACAGGCAGACACTTCAAGACCCTACATGACCCAAGACATCTAAAACATTTGCTTTTCAGCCTCCACTCTGAAGGTACATGGAACCTGCAACACTATCTGCTGTCTTGACATAAAATCTTCATTTCCACCCTGCCAGTTGCAATAGGAGCAAATGAAAAACCTATTATGCGAAACAGGTAGTTTGATGGCAAAGGAAGGAGTAGGATTTTGTTTATATATTCTTGAAAGTTTCAAATTACATGAGTAGCCTATAAAGCAATGCTAATGCATAGCTTTATTTTCTTCCTCTGTATCTTTTTATGTTAAATGATTTTTAAGGGCAAGAGGGCACTAAACGTGCTTCTAAAAATAAATGTGTAGTAGATAAGCATGAAAAAATGTGTAAGTTGACAAATAATTAAAAGAAGAATGAAAAGGCCAGATTTTAGTGCCATGTTCCTCATGCATCTATCACGCTCAGTGACAACTCCGTGGAGTGTTTTTCAGCTAAAAAACCACCTTCTGAGTCATCACTCTCACTGACTGCATGGCACTGCTATTCTTAGTTATCTCTGTGACAGCCTGACCTAAGCAGTGCAGAGTGGGACAAATTTCCCTATATATGCGTTCTCTAAGCATAAGTCATCCCTGGCCTATTATTAGGATGCATATGCCTAATGAGACACCTAATCACTGTTACCACCCCTGGAAAGAAATAGCAGATCATGCAAAAGCTGGCACTGTAGTAAGCCATATGGGAACTAGAAAATGGCCCTCAGGTCACCCTTCTTCTGAGAGCTGATGACGAGAACAAGTGATCTGTGTTGGATTTCAGCTGGCAGGCCAGAAGGGAAAAGCCTACAGCTTACTTTCTGTGCCTTGAGTTCTGTGCCTTATTTGGAGAGGAATATATTGGTTATCCAGAGAGTGTTTATAAATGTTAAAAAGAATGGTAAGAAGGAAGCGGTCTGGGGCAGTGAGATTTTTGAGCTGTAAGAAGACACTGGGATCTGCTAGTAAAAGCACCACCACAGGTAGGGAGCTACAGGCACAGACTCAGCACAGCCTCTGTGGCTGAAGTTGGGATGGGTACTCTAGAGCCAGGTCTCACCAGACAGACCTTGGAAAGCTGATTTCTTGGTCTGCCAAAACATGAGACCATGCTCAGAGAAAGCTGTTAGAAATATCCCCAAAATTGTGACATCAAAATGGCAGTGGAAGAAAGGTGGTTAGAGCACCTCCTTTCCTGCAGGAGATGCTGGCCTGAGGCCAAGCAGTACCTTCCAAGAGGAATATTTTCACTCTCTCTCAGATACGACCTCTTCCAAAATGCAACGTATTTGACTTATGCAGTACTAAGAAGTCTGAAATTCATGCACACAATCACTCTTTCAGTACAATTCCTCTTCAGAGCTTAAGTCTCCAGACAAAACAACCAAACAATGACAACATGGGTAAAGTAAAATACCTGCTTTTCTTTACCACAGTTGCCAACTCACTGGTAGGCAGAACACCTCCTTTTAAAATTAGAGAGTCCTGAATCATCACTTTGTGCCTCATTCAAACATCCACAAGGTCACAGTCTCACCTTTTCTCTAGTCACTAGGAAATCGTGCTGTTGCGTGTTCAGATGATCCCAAAAATGTCAGGCATGGAAGCTGTGATTTCCCAGGGACATTGAAACATCATTAAAGTTAGCAGACAGTGCTCATTGGGTAAATGCCAGCATCTAAATCTGTCTTCCTGAGAGAACTGTAAATCTGCTCCTCTGTCCTCAAGCGAGGAAGTGAAACCTCTGTGCATATATGTAGGAGATAGCCAGTAATATTTCATATCTACAGTGTTGGCTATTAAATGCCCAGGTCTTTTTCAAACTGGGTTAATAAATTTTCATGGACAGAAACTGATCTCTATTTGTGATGCACTTTTATGGTCTTCCATAAAGACTAGTCAGAAGAAGTAAAAACAACGCTCCAAGTCTGATACTGATGGCAGTGTACTTGTACAGGCTTATGTCACTTTTGAGTTGCAAAGCAAGAATTACTGCAATCACCAGAGATGCCATATTTTTGTTAAGAAAATCCCATAATTTCAGGGGTTTTGTTAAGTTAAGTGATATTCCAGTTTGTAAAAGGTACCTCTCATCTCCCGTCTAGAGCGTTGTGGAACAATTTCACAATTCAGAGCACAGGGAGCCCCTCTAAATCCCTGCATCTTCTCCACAAGCCACCTGGAAGCACTTCACACAGGGATACCCCACACTGCACATTTACCTGGCCCAGCCACAGGCCCTGTGACGGTCCTCGCCTGAGCTGCCTGAGTGTCCCTGGGAGCAGCCCCAGCCCATGGTTCCTGTGCTGGATGGCTGGAGTGTTCCAGAGGCCACAGTCAGCCCAGGCCTCTTCCACATGGTACTGCATGTTCCTGTGCCCAGCACAAACCCAGGGCAACACCAATTATTATGATGCCTCACAGGGGTGCTCGGGGAAAGGCAAGGAAGCCTGAAGCAAGGACACCAGGATATTATGAGCCCATTTTCCTTTTCCGGGCTATATTTTGCACAAGGTGGGGTCCAAACAGCAGCTCTGGAAAGCTAAGGAAGCCAGTGAGCCCACCACCCACTCTCTTAGGACCATTCTCTGCTCTGGATGTTAAAAAGTTGAACATCTTCATAGAAACCCTCAGTAAGTGGGGCCAGGACTGAAAGCCATTTCCTGAGTAGTCTGACCCTGTTCTAGCAGGGCAGGGCCTCCCTCCTCCCTCCTTTCACAGGGATTTGGACCTGCCGAAGTGAGCCTGGCGCCTTGCCTCAGGGAAGCTGCTGTCAGAGTCATGCATGAACTTCCTACCCCAAGCCACACCAGTGGCGTTCCACTCTTTAGGTAAATGTTCTCCATTACACTCCTACGTGGTTAATTAGCAGCTGTTCAGGTACTGTAAAAATGCAAGAAAGTTCAATAGATATAATTTATAATTAGATAACACCAAACAGCCTGGTTGGAAGCCTATTGAAGCCAATGGGAAGATTTCTGCTGTCCTCAGTGGGCTTTGGAACAGGCCCAAAGGCTGTTCAGCATTAGATAGAAAGGATTATGTCAGGACTATAATACCTAATCTGTGTAGTATCCAGATTAATTACACAATTAAATTTTCATTAATTATCCCAAATTGTCTTTCCTGATAGCTAGGTGTCGCGGGTTCAGTTTGTAACCGGGTGGAAACACCAATTTAGTGTAGTGGTTTGGTCCAAGATACTCATTACTGTTTATCTGCTGTGAGATAAGAATTAGGAGAAATGCAAAGCAGGCACCAAACTTGAAAGAATATAAAGAAGTTTATTAACAGACCTAAAAGAGGGGAAAAAAGAAAAAAAAAAAAATTATACCACCTTCAGCACTCTCCTCCTCCCCCCACCTTCCTCCCTTCTCCCACTGACAATGTAAAAAGACAACCCTTAAGATGTTCAGTCTGTTTACCACTTCCATAATAACCTTGTTTAGTCCATTTAGAAAGAGAAGTCTCTTCTTGCTCGTGCTATGAAAACATTATCACAACGAGACAGCCGCCCACTTCCAAATATTGTTCAGTCCATTTAGGAAGAGGAGTCTCTCTGCCTGCGTGTGAGTCCTTTCCCCCGACTTGCAGCTTCTCCCGCAACTGCTTTCGAGGGTCCACTCTTGAAGGTTTTTGGGGTACAGTTTTAAGGTTGAGCCATTCAGAAACAAAAACAGAGGCCCTTCTCCTTCCCTGGGAGCAAAAGGTCTTCATCATCTTCATCGTTAGGACTATCTCTGGGAGCATCTCTAGGAACTGAGGTTTTCTCCTTTCCCATTTGGAGCAAAAGTCCTCATCTGGTTCATCTCTACGGACTGAGGTTTTCTCCTTTCCCGTTTGGAGCAAAAGTCCTCATCTGGTCCATCTCTCCCTGTCCAAACTTCTCATGAAATTACAGCTGCGTCAGCATCTGCCTATCTCAGCGCAGGTGCTTTTGCTCACGAGTTGAACACTCCACCCCCCATATCTTCATGGAATTACAACAGGATACTCTGATATATCATAGCTTCACAACAGAATTTCAGCTTTAAGCATCTCCTCTCTCTCTTCCCTCAGGTTTTCAGCTCTTCACAGCAATAAAAGGGTTAATCTCACCTCGGCCTTGCAGCTTTGCAGCTGGAATGTTGAATTTTTCTTATCGAAGTGGAGAGGGGGGAGAGCCGAGCCGCTCCGGCTGCCCACGGCAAGGCAGTGGGGGGGGTTCCATGGCTGGAACAGGTCCATCGACTCCAGGATGGCCGTGGCCCGGCCCGGCCTGGCCCAAGCAGGGCCTGGCCGGGCCCGCTGGCCCCCACACGGGGCCTGCAGCCACCTGTGCCAGCGCCGGAAACGAGAGAGAGCTTGGAGGGGGAGTTTGCCTATTCTTAAGTGTGGATCACAGAGGTGATCACAACTTTAAGTGGCTTAGAGAATTGTCCATATTCAAACTGGCCAGCTGATAGGTTCTATCAGTTCCCAGAGGAAACTGTAAGCACCCCTTAGCAAGGACGTCCCTTCCAGGACTATGCTTGCTAACCTATGACACTAGGATTAAATATTATGTCTTGCAGTCTTAAGCTCTGAAACAGTGAAGCATGTGCCTAACCTTGAAAATGCAATTAGTACCCTGGAATTTGTGCCCTGGTTCCTATTTTAGAGAACAGGAGGAGTTTGTAATGCTCTTGTCTCTATGAACAATGGTTTTCACTGATACAATATTAATTACAACATATAACCTGTCACTAACATGCACAGTCATGGTAGATACCTATTTCTAGTGACCATGGGTCTTACTGCTTGAAAGATAACAAGACTAAATATATTGAGTTTGAGGACAAACGTGTAGGGGAAGGAAGGAGGAAGAGAACATTAAATAAGTAAACATTTAAAGAAGTGTCTGCCGTTTCATCAATAGTCATTAAAAATGTTATAAGGTTCCTATTGAGAACGGTTTTATTCTCTGACATAAAATTTGTCTGTTTATAAGGCTGTCTCTGTGACTGACTCTGATGCTACTACACAGAGAACAGAGCTTAAGGCACTGGGTAAACATGGGAAGTTCTCTAAGTAACAAAGGAGGGAACCAATTTTCTGGGCTACTGATACCCACTAGGCTAAGAATGTAGTCAGTGGTGTAACAGTCTTTGGGCAGTTTCCAAACAATGCTGTGTTGTGGGAAGGAAGCTATAATGCAGTTGTGTGCCTGTCTTATATCGACTTCTAGGTCAAACAAAGCCTGAAGCGATTTGGAATTCACTTGCTGTGCCACTGCTTACTGCAGCTAGTTTGTGAAGGAAGCTATTGTGCATGAAAGGGAGAAACAAAAAGCATTTGATCCTTGCAGCCCTCATGAGACAGCAATGAATTTATGGCAACTTTTTTCTTTCCAGGCAGCAAAGGAACAGATTACTATCTGATTATAGATCAGCATTTTTACAAATGCTGAACAGCAAATGCTCCCTGGCATCGCTTACTAGGGATGTGAAAAGGAATTATTCAAATGACTTAGAAATTGCCTGACAGCACTTTTGAGATAAAGATGCTTTAAAATAAATCTGTGTCTAAGCATTGCTTACCTAGAGATAACAAGATGGGGATTGCTGTATTTGATCAGGCTGAGAGTGCTTTTAAGACATGATCTCTAGCAGCGGCTATGAGGGTGAAGAGAAAAGCACACAAGAGTAAGTGGGGCATGGACCAAGTGATCCTTTCCCCTGATGCATCCCCCCAGACTTCAGATACCCCTCACATGAGGCACTGCTGGAGCTCACATGAACATTCTTACATTGAAGAGTCTGCTTGCTTCCCTCCACAAATTAATCTATACATTTGACCTCCCCACCATTCTGGGACCTCAGTTTCCACCACACAATAAATTTGAGTCACTACGTGAAAATCATAGTCATTTGCTTCTTTTTTGCTGCTTGCCTGTTAGCTGCCTGAAGCCCTTGAATTCTGCAAAAGTTGAAGGGAGGAAAACAACCATTTACACTCTATCTTCTCCAGATGACTTTGTAAGTCTGTATGACATCTGACCTTGATTATTTTTTCACAAGTTGAAGATGAACTTTAGCTTGAAAGATCGAATGATTAGTCAATCATTCTATACCTCATTTTCTCCAGTTATAGAATGAGTTTCTGATGTTAGGTGCATTTCTAAAATTTTATTTCCCCCTCCACCCCAATGTCCAGGAAAGCTCACCTAACAGAATGGTTTGAGCTCTTCCTGATATTTTAGTAAACTTCCTGACATTGCAAAGTTAATGGAGATGACAGGATCCTCAATTGCACTGAATACAGCAGTGTTGTACAGCAAATGCTACTGTTAACTCAGTTTTCATGCAAGAAACTTGATAGATATGTTAGGGAGAAATAAACACCTGACTGAAGGAAGAGCTCATATTTTGCTGTTCCACAAAATAGTGGAAAAAGCTGCACAGAGATCACTCATTTACTTTTTTCAGTTTGTGTATCTGCAAAACAGAAAGCACGAATGGTCAGAAACACCTGTGTTAGACATGAATATACCAGCCATGTGCAACAAAGGAATGAAAATGGCCTCTGGTGAGCTTAGTGAGCTAATCACTGGGAATGTGATCCTGTCTTCTTGAATCAGAGGCAAAATTCCTAGTTAAATTCCCAGGATGGTTTATGAATCTTAATGGGTAAACCATCTTTAAGGGGTGTGGTTGTAGTTTTTTGGACGTCATCTTTCAAATTCCCTGTAGACTTTAACAAAACTATTTTGACTTCTGAAACTCCACTTCCACACAAGAACCTTCTCTAATATGCTACCAGACTGCCTAGCCAGGCTGACAAAAAACTCGGCCTCTCCCTGTCCAGAACCAGATGTGAAACAGAATCATTTGCTTTTTCATGTAAAGGGCACAAGTCTCCAAAAAAAAAAAAAAAAAAAAAAAAAAAAAAAATTAAAAGGTACCTTGCTGTCACCTTTCAATGAACTTGTATCTCATATGCTTGTTTGCTATGTTTCTTTGTACTCATAAAAATGCACCAAAGAGCCCTGCCCCTTTACTTCAGTGAAATTTAAGCTGGCTGCAATTATTAGAAAATTACATGATTACCTATTCAAGGCTGAAGTCTGTCCAGCAACAAAGGAAATCCCTACCCAAAACAGTAGGAAGGTACTTGAATTGTGCCGGAAGACAGGACCATCAAACCTGCTTATATTTCCCTCTGCTGAGGTCAGGATGCCCAATAAACAGTTCAGGTCCCAGCAACTGTGGACTTCCTCATGTCTGAAAGCAGCCTTTTCAGGACTTCTGCCTCATTTCAAATTCCCTTGTAAAATCCAGGATTATTTCTACCTAATTTATTTATTCCTACATGGATATTTAGGCATACCACTTTAAATGTTTTGTTTCGGCATTACATATGGGTCTGTACGTCTTTGCTCTGCAAATAAAAAATTCTTGTGAGCAATTGTTTTGCAGAAGTCTCATTCAGATACTTGAAGAAAGACAGCAGTCCAGGACCTGGGTCTTTATTCTTGAATGCAAGAAGAATAAAGTAGGTGTATGTTAAATGTTGCAAGAGTGACACTGTTGTGCACACCACTTCTATTTGCTCACTGCAGCATTACTGCACTCCCAGGGGTAATATTTGCCAGGAATGTGAGGATCCTGCAGGACTATGGCTGTCTATGGCTGGGCGGAGGGAAGCATTTGCCGAGGTGTACACACCATGCTCCCTGACATGCTGAGGTTCCTCCCCAGCAACATCCCACCGGGGCATTGCAGGCCTGCTGCTCCTGGAGCATGCACAGGAGGTAAAGCTGACAACAGTTCTGCTTTGAAGTTTCCTCCTGGCCGCAGCATTTGAGGATTTAACCCTTAAGGAGATTGCGGTTATAATCATTGGGATAAGAATCCTAGATTGCTTCCAAGGATTCAATTAAATATGTCACACAATAAAAGTGCATGTATAAGAGACCATTTGGGTTTGGCACCATGCATGGGACTAGAGTCTAATTAGGCCTTTATTGCTAACAACATCTGATTATAACACTGTCTGCATTTCACAATGGCTGTTTTGCAAACTCTCTCTGGGTTAGCTAACACAGGGATGCCTATGCCACAAAATGGAGCTTGATGCAGAAATCATCAAAGCAGCACTGACCAAAAACTGAATTTATGCACTAGCATTCAAAACCAGAGAGCCATGATTCAGTTATGTTGGGGAAGATGGAACAGGAAAACCTTGGAAATATGATTGCCTGACAAAAGATTTTGGGAATATGAAAACTACAGGCAACATCGAAATGAAAGCCACTTTTGAAATACCAGGTCTTAGTTACTGAACAACTAGAAAACAATGGTATGGCCACTGAAGATAATCCCCTCTTGATGAAACAATACCCTCTGCTTGCAAACAGGTCCAAGGGTCAGAGCAGACCCTACTAGCTCAGCAGAAGGGGTCCAAAGAGTAGTTTTTAGAAGTTAAGATGTAACACTCTATGGTAATATAAGAACTCTTATAGGCTGTATGTAAATGCTATAGGATTTGTATCTTGTATTAGATTGGTTAGTGACAATTAGAATATTCAGTACAGAAGATGATTTATTGTATTGTAACCAGGACTTCAGACATTCTTTCCTTACTCCTTCTCTATTCCTCTCTTCCACTTCTACTCTTACTTCCACTCTTGCTCTTACACCCTCTCTCTCTCTCTCACCTGCTTACTCTCTTGGGCCTGCTCAGAGCTGAGTCAGGCAGCTCTGAGCAGTGCCCCTATACCCACGCCTTTACAATAAACCGACTGTGTCCCAAGACCTGCCTATAGAGATCTCTCCATCCGTCTACGTCCGGCCGTCCCGACTGAACCCCAGAGAACCAACCCGTAACCTACAAGTTATGCCCACTGATGTTAACAGGTCATTCAGTCTAATAATCAAAGAATATTTTGAGTCAGGTTGAAGACACCAGTACTGTGGCCAAGGAGAGTACTGTTCCCAAACTCATGGTCAGATGAACTATATAGTTTCTGAATTTTCACAGGGAATAACAACATTTGGACCTTAGGTCACTTGTCATTGCCTGGGTTCTGAGAGAAGATGACTTAAAATCATTCAAAAGGTTTTAAAAGTGAGACAGGAGAACACATAATCTCACAACACTCTCACAGGACCAAGTAGGCATGAACAAACTGGGAATTTTCTTTCAGAACAAATATTTCCTGTGCGCTTGATCAAAAATGAGAAATTTTGTTTTCTCAATATCAAGAAAATTAATTTACAGGTTTCAGTCAAATGTAGTGAAATATTCTTAAAGGCTTATTTGTGTCACTCCAAATAATGTAACTCTACAGAAAGGAGCAGATGTGGCAGTGCATGCTTGACAGTCAGATCCTGCAGGGTATAGATTTGCATCCAGCCCTGGGGCTTTTGGTTGCTTACTGATAACTGGAAGACTGGTAGTATTTGCCAAATATAACTTGAACTTAGGTGGTTGCTATTGAAACTGAGTAAGAATAGAGACATACAGTCAGAGCAAGATAAAGTTTCATGACCCATCAAAAAGAAGCAGATGCCTATTTTCACTTATTTGTTTCTGAAACATTATTTAATGGCAAAAGAATAAAGACAGTTTTCAAGCTGGTACAATAGGAAAAGAGTCATAAATTAAGAACTCTTTCTGAAGTGTGTCACTTGTGATTTTGTGGTAGTGCCATTTCTATTGCTTTCCAGGTGGCACCTACTGGATGAGTTTTTAATACCTATTATTCTCCACTGTATTTTCACAAGATCTAACATGTTAATTTAATATTTTTTTAAACTTTATTAATATTTTAATAACAACTTTTGCTTCATGTCACAAGGTGGTTGTGATTTCTTGATGGAATCAGTTAAGGGTCAAGCTTTTCAGATCCTGCCAATCAAGGTAACTACACTGAACTTACTCTAGCCTCAAGTCTTTATTAGAGTCTTGAGATTATCTACAACAAGTCAAACATCATAAATACTGCAATTAAGGACTAAATATTTGTTAGGGGCATCCATTTATTTGGAAACACTGTCTTTCTGGGAATGCTTTCTTAGTTCTTGTAAAACTACATATCTTGAACAGCCTTACTGCACACAGACTGGACTCTGATTTTTTTTTTTTTTTAATGCATGGCACAAACTTTTTTGATCAGCTCTACTTTTGAAACACAAAAACCAAAGTGGGGTGAGGCCATATAGTTAGTGTGTTTCAAAAAAATTTCAAACATTTCTATTAGGGCTTTTTTTGTAATTCATATATTAAAGCAGCATAGACTTACACAAATATTGTGACCGCTCCCTGGAGACCAACTTATTCCTGGATTCTTTTAATCTATTGTACTCTTAATCTTCAAGCAGTGTAAAGATCATGAGGAATGTGCTTTACTTTCATGTGCTTATAATTTTCTCCATGTGAATACAAACATTGTAGTTACATGGGTATTTCTCAGTGCAAAACACTCTTTGTAGACTAGTAAAAAAGCCAGAAGGCTGACAATGGAAAATAGGGGTAAGTTAGCTGAACTTATATATTATAAACTGATCTATTACACAAAAATTGGCCAGTTTGCAAGCCTTACATGTGCTTTCTAAACAGTGAAGGCTATCCTAAATACTTAGAGAGGTTGTAAAGTTAAAAGTAAAAAGCAGTAACTTCTCATTTATAATGGTTTGCTTCATTTTGCAATAAAAATGCAATGCAACAAAACAAAATAACTTTTTTCCTTTGGACTCAAGTGCTCAGATTTCATGAAAGACTAGTTTAACTACACTGGAATCCTTGCCAGTCACAGATGAGCACCTAGATCACTTTGGGTATCAAAATGCAGGAGCTTTTAATTTGTACTGTAAGAGGTGACCAGCTTCTGCTGTGTGCAATGTATTTTCTCATAAAAGCCACCCAAGGAACAAATTTATGTATGCAATATATAGAGAAATGTGTGCTTGTTTTGGGAAAGGCAAGGTTAATGTCTGTGTTGTTGTCGCAGTAGAAACGGGATCTTAGCAAGCATCTTTTGTTTCAAAGGAAGTCCATCCCACGGTTTGGAAACTGAATGCAAGAATGACTCTTGTTTAAATTGACAAAGGCCAAAGTCCTGTCTCAAGTGCAAATGCTAAATTTTAGCTGTTCTCTTAATTTCATTGGGGTTTTGGTTTTTTGGAGGGTTTTTTGAGTTTTTTAAACTTACTTGCTGAATTCATCAGTCATTTTCTTGGCATTAAAATTGGCCAGAATCATACTTTTAAAGGCCTTGAGAAATTTAATTTTAAGTCAGAAAGCTTAATTTTTATTGTATTGATATTTTAACATATTATTCTGACTTTGTTCTGCTTGATAGTGTTCCTCTCCAGCATTTTTGCAAATGGGTTGAACTACTACAAAGTTGTGGAGCTCTTGTTACTGAGTTCCTTCCTCCATCAGTATTGTTGCTGAGTTAACTGTCACTGAGACAATTTACACCATGATCATACCAAATAGTTAGCTACAAGAAACCCAAAATTTATTGCGTTTAGCAAACCTTTTTGGAGTTTAGCTACATAATGAATCCAGTCTAATATCACTGACCTCTGTTTTACAAAGCCTTAGAAAGACTGCATCAGAATTTGTAGACCAGGGAGCCAAAATTTTCTTATATGCAACATATATTCTGCACAGACTGAGTAGAAGCTTATCTTTGAAATACCTTTGAAAGCATCAAAAACTGCAGATGTGAGCTGGGGCCAATATCCCAGACCAGGCTGAGTACACAGTATCTGGATGAGCAGGCTCTTTGAATATTATCTCTCACTAGTTATAGATCCATCTTCTAATTGATGACATCTGCCTCTGCTACAGCATGGCAGCAGCCAAACCAAGCAATGCAAGAGGAAAATATGAGGAGTATAGGGGAAAGGAAATCAGAGATTGTATCTGTTGATTTTTGTCTAAATATGGAAATTCTTATACAATAGACCATCAAAAGTAATTTCCTACTTCTTAGAGGACAAGCTGTACATTTTCTAAAATAGTTCAAAAGGTGTACAAACTTGAGCTCAGGCTGTGGAAGTGGGAGGAGGGGGCCAGAGAAGCTGTAGAGAAAAAGAAAGGGAGTACAGGATATCCCCCGCCCAAGCCTTTTTAAAAAAATCCCTCAGTTTGAGATTTCTGTGTATCAGAACAGACAGTCTGTTCACTTGATAGGACTGGGTCCACTGTGGACTGATGACAGGGATGTCTTTATATGGCAAAACCAAAGGAAAGACACAATTTTATGCAAGAACAACTGTGAGATCCCTTTCCAGCTCCACACACGAGAGAAGACATACAGTACCAGAGCTGAAGCATTTTCCTTGTGCCATTCTGCATCATGTCCTGCCAAAAGGAGGAGTCGGTAATATCACAATAATGCTCTATCCTTTGTTGTACTTTTTCTTCTCTGCTTGAGACTCCAGATGTGCCTTGGTCTGCCCCATCACAACCTTGCCCCTGCCTCACAGAACACTGAGCTCGGCTTCTCACTGAGGGCCACAGCCGTGGCCTCTTTTTTTACCAGGAGTGAATATAGTCCTGATTCCCTTCTTTTAATATCTGATTTCCAAACACTTTTACCAAGTGAATTCAGAAAGCTGCTGGGCTCTGCCACATGGTTGCAAAATCTTGAAGAAACCACTGGGCAGTTTTAGGTCTTTGCTAGGTCAAAGAAGAAACATAAAAGATTTCCAAAGAACTAGGACAACCTTTCTCCCAGTACTTGAAGGGTTGTGCTTCTTTCTTGTCTGGTAATACTTGCTGAGTATGTTGCAACAGACTTGTACAGGCATTCTTGCCTAATGTCATTGGGACGTTACAGTACTGAGAAAATCAGTGCAACTTTACAGCTATTAAGCAAAGTGTTGACAGTAGCAAGCATATGGATTCCTTCAAAATACAGTCTTGGGATGCTTGACTTTGTCACACGCATCCCAGTGCTCAGCTTTGGAAATGTGTTTGTCTCAAACAACTTCTTTGGGTAAACCTGAGATCCCTGAATGAGGCACAAACTGAGAGGTAGAGATCTTTTATGCAGAGTCACAGTCCTTTCCAGATTGGTGACCAAAGCTGACAGCTTGAATGATCAACAGGAGTGATGTTCTGTTTCCCTCCAGAGCTCAGGCTCATACAGCCTTGTCCATCAGTAAGAGGGCTGAAACAAACAACAGAAAATCATATGTATAGGTGGAACACAATGATTTTGGTTGAACAGAAGAAGGAATTCTGAGCCTGAAATGTCACCTGATTTTTTCACCTATATCAGCTAGTTTAATAAAGAACAAAGCTTTCCCTGCAAATTCTGTTTCCCTATGTCCATCCAGCATGGTAGCTATGGAAACATTCTCACCATTCAGTGACCTGTTCTAGTGAAATAACAGTTTTGAACAGGGGACCAGTAGGCAGAACAAACATTTCCTATTCATAATGGTAGGTGAAGCTCCCTGTTTTGATTTTAAATTTTAGACAAATTTTTAAAGCTGTCTGGAACAGCAGAAAGCTGGGAAACAGAAGATGATCGAGTATTATTTTAAATTTTAATAAGCTAATTTTCTGGTTTTTGATAAGGCAGGATTGTGGAAATAGAGATGTAGATAGATAAAACACAAGCTCAGATGTCTTTTCCTATGACCGGTTGCCCTCAGGAACAAGAACTTACCTGGATTTGAACAGACCATTTCTCTGTCCTCAGCAGTCTTGTGTTGATTTGCAAAAGGTGCAAATCCAATCCTTGATGCAGAGGAAAAGGAAATAAAGAGTGATATTTCCCTACTGGCAGCTTTGTCTGGGTAATTGTAACTTCAAAGTCAAAGCACAAGCACTCTGAAGGCGGCTGGGAAGTTTTCTCAGGCAGGAGGAAGTTCTGAGTAACACCGATGCACAGTGAGATTAGTATACTTGAATTTGACAGCAACGGTGCAGCATACCTGCAGGTAAGGAGAAAAGGATATCAAAGCAGGAACACTGGAATGCGGGGAAGGGTCAACTTATGCAGAAGGACTTCCACCACAGACACCCCTGAAGTTTTTTGGAGTGGCTTCACAGTACTCAGCAATCTAAAGGAAAGAACTGAGCAAGTGCCTGATGATGCACGTTTTATGCACCAGATAATCTCGAGCCAGAGTGACAGTGGTGTCACCAGTTATTCTGGTAATGGCCTGCTCTGTTTCTTAGAGGCAGAATGAAACACTTTCACTCTTGGCTTACAGGGATATTGTAGACAAGTAGGAATATTTTAGACAAGTAGGAATAGCAATGAGCACTTAGCCCATCTCTTCCTGTGAAATCTTCCATGTTATGTTCTTAAAAATATCTGAGATGGTGTCCACATTTCTAAATTCCTATCTCCGTGAGAAAAACAGGATCACGCAATTTTATAGCTAGAAGAGAAAATATTTTCCATGAGAAATTATGTGGCAGAAACACTTTAGAGCTATAACCTTGTCCTGAAATGTGGAGCAAGCGAAATTCATTGCTGGAAACAGCTCAGTTACACTGGATGGATGATGGGGCTTGGAAAAAATAATGAAAAAGAAAAGCAATGAAGCAAAAAAATGAAGCAATTTTACCTGAAAGCAAATGCAGCCCTTAAAAAGAAAGCTCTCTTTTCACAATACCGTCTTTCAAGCTAATTTTTTAATAAAATTTTTGAGCTATTCATTGGCAACACTGCCACACTATCTACAGATGAACAACTCATGGATGCAATATGAGACAGTTGCATTTGGACATTGAATGATTCCTGGAGGTAGGTAAAACATTATTGTAAGAGTATTTCTGCAGACTGGATGCTGGATTATATTGAATTCCTGTTCACTCGAGAAAACAATTGGCCAGCATGGGAAATATATATACATGGTTTTCAAGAGAACAGCAGGACCAATAGTCACATTCTCCAAAAAAGACATAAAAGAAGGAGAAAATTCATGGATGGAGGTTTAGGAGCAAACCAAGACATGAGGTAGCGAGTGGAAGAACCACTGAGTAGCTGAGGTGAGCTTGAAGGAGAGTTGCCTGTGGGACTTTTTTATCTTGGTAATGATGGGAGAGCTGAGTGTGACATGCCTTAAGCACTGATTCACAGGTGTCACCTTTGAAAAGTAAGAGCAGTGGTCAGCAGGAAAGTTGCAGAAGATACAGCATGATGTGCCCTGCCCAGTGGGAAGCATGGGGCCAGATTCTTCCACTTGAGAGCAAAAGCACCTGAAAAATCCTTTACTGGTGAAAATGTCAGGGTCCTCAGTTCCTACTGAAATCTTCTTTGAACTTCTGTGCAAGAAAAAAATTCTGAATGTTAAATATAGAAGACAAATTATTTCTTTTGATGTATTGTACAAGATCAAGAGCAAACCTAAAAAACAGTAAGTCTGTTGTTACCTAGGAAATTAATACTTACGTGTTTTAATTTATTATGAAGACAAAGAATGATATGTTCTGGCCACTATAGTGTACAATATCATTTCTCTCTGAACAAAGTTTCATCTGCCTTGTTTGTGTCCAACAGCAGCAAGGCCTTCAGCAAGGTGTTGCCAAAGGCCCCAAAACGACTCCATTCAGGTGAACTTCTACCAGCAAACTGGGATATTTCCTTCTCAGTGATTCATTGGTGTAAGCTTTCTCTTGGTGTAAGCCTGCAAACATGAAATTTAGATCACCTCTCCTCAATGAACAGATCAGATGGCAACAAGGCAGACATGCTTGGAAAGATTTAATACATACTAATAAGAGAGGAAGTCATCAGGAAACTGACAGTTCCTCAAGCTAATGAACATGTCCCAACAAAAATGTGTCTATTATATTCACCATTCTTCCATGAGAGCATTTTTAGAACATTTATCCTGAGCAGTTCAGCAATATTTAGAAAAACATGCAATGTATTTGTTCATTTTTCTCCCAGGCTTTCACTTGACAATGGCCGGCATGAAGGTTTTCCTGAGTTCAACATTTGCCTTCCAGATTTGCAAGATTCTGATGGCTTGGAAACGTGACATAATCTTAATGATTTCCCCTTATTCTCCATTAGGCCATTCCACTGCTTAGGAGTATTGTGCTGCATTGATAATCACCTTGAGAAGACTTTAGTGAAAGCCTGGTGGGTGTGGTGGTATGAAACGTGGAAAGACACAATGCTCCTCAAAATGAGAACATACCACGGATTAAATACTCCTATCTTGCAGCAAGGGAGTGGTAAGAATCTTGGTAGGTGTCCTGGCATAGGGACCAGGACTGCGTGGATGTGCCTGGGAAATACATGAGGAACAGATCCCTTTTTAGTTCCTGAACACCAGTGTGAATATATGAAACATGACATCCCTTTAAAAAAAAAAATAAAATAAAAGAAAGTCAGGCCTCCTTTATCGGACAGGCAAAGACTGATGTACATTCACAACAAAAACCAAAACACGCCAACAAAAAAAACCCCTAAACCAACCAACCAAGAAAAACCACAAAAAACAAACAATATGTTAAAAAAATAATAGATCTCATACCCATTTACCAGTTTCATTCGAGGGTCACTAAAGCCTGATTACTAAAGAGTAGCATGATTTAGTTACCCTCTTTTGGGATATGTGCCCCCTGTCAAAGGGTTGTCCAAGACTGAGCTGTCTGCTTCGATTTCTTGGTTTCTGCTTGGTTCCACTTTGATTTGATTCTCAGATTTGATTTAGACTACTTTTCATCAGTGAGGCACCTTGACAGGCCATTTAAGTAGCACTGCTCAGTACCCCATAGAGAGGTCGCATCCTGTTAGAGCTCAGTTTACCTTTGTTCTTTTCCTAGTGGAATTATTTCACCCTAACTTTTTTAGTCTGGGTGGAAATTGTCTAGGTATAATCTAGTAATTTGTTCACTCACTATACCAGACAGAGAAAAACAAAAATCACTAGGGGACAGTTGACCTCATTTATAAACACTTGCTTACGGCTGCTGGGATCCTTGTCCATTGCCTACAGAGGAATCTTCAGTGGCTGTGCTGGACTCTTCTGTGTCTGTAGTTAAATGAAATACTTTTCCACCTTGAACATAATTTTGATCCACCCTCCTGCACTGCAGCTGATGCATAAAGCTGCTTATTAAAGACCTGTTAAAACATCCAGTCTTCTTTGCTGATGAAACAAAACACAAAAGGTCATCTGATATTTGCTTTAAATAGGCCGAGGGTCACAAGAGATAGGATAAAATACAATCATCAACTTATAGCAGGATTCACATGCCCAGCCTACTATTTCCAAGCGCATTGCAAAAGTCTAGCATTTTCATAATCAGGTCACAGATGACTAAAATCAATTACAAAGGTTAATGCCTATAACAGCTCTTGTTGGTAGTGGATCTTAATTCAAAATATTTTCTCTGCTGTTATAGTAAAAATATGTAATTATAAATTTAATCTCATATTATTGAAATACATTTTCAGATTTCTTACCAACTATAACAATGCAAAACTCAGAAATGAAGACTCCTTTTTGTTCACAAAATACAGCAACTATTTCTGACTCCATCCCTTTCCCTGCAGTAAACCTTGCCATATTGTAACAGCATTTTGCAAAGTAGCAAAATGTCATAATTATTATTGTGTTTTAGTAGGTACCTTCTCCTCGATGTCAGCCTTTCAGGATGCATCCATCCACCCTTTGGCTCATGCTGAGGTGCTTGGTGAAGAAATTTGGCCTTGGTGCAAGTCTGTGAGGATTTGCTAGCTAATGGGTCAAGGCAAAAGCAGGAGGAACATAACATAGATGGAACTATTTTACATAAGCAAAATTAACTTCTGAGTTGTATCTTGTTTGTTGCCTTATAGGAGAGAAAGTTTTGTCTGGTGAGTATTTGGACAACAATCCCTGTACTCCACAGGGAATACCAAAGGAGATGGTAGTTGCTCTGATTACAGGCTTCATATGACAGGCAAAATTTAAGCAAATTAACTCCTTTAATATTTGTACCACAAACTGAGGCTATTTACTTGCATGATAGCTTGATAAGGAGATCATACTGTTCATAACTGTATCTCCACAGAAGTTAATTTTTTGCTTTACAGCTGATGGTCCAATGGCTCCAAATTATTGCATGCATGTGGCTACAGACAGTGCATACCTGGAGCAGCTTCACGTACTCCACGAAGCAACAGAAGTGCTGAGAGAGATTATTGCCTTCTGCTTTCTCAACGGGAGTGGTGGGACACTGCCCCAGCCTGCCTGAGGCTCGCTAACCACACAGCCAGAGTCAAGGCTCAGTATTGCTCCTGGCACAACCAGAGCGCCAAATTAGGTTTGTGGTCATAGTAAAGAATGTTTTAGACCATTTCTCCTATGAGACTACAGCAGCCCATAATCTTTAAACTAGTCCATATGAACAGACATGGAGCTCCTAGGGTGTGTCTCTACCAATTCATTAAAGGCTCAGCACATGGTGGGGCCCAGTTTTCTGTTAAGGTCAAAGAAATTGGTCACTGAAGAAAAGCTTCTAGAAGTAAAAGATACAAATTGGCAAGAAAAAATCATATCAATCTAAATTGATATTACACCATATAAGCAGTGAAGTGGTTTTTATGTTTAAGAAAGGCCATTATTATAATATCCTCGTTTTCTAGGCTCTATTCTATTACTTGAGAGTCCTTTGTCCTTATACATTAAAAGCATGCTTAGCTATAGAAGAGGATAGAGGAGTCAGGTCTGACCTGTTAACAGGCAGAGGAAGCAGACTGCCACCTTTTGCTCTTTCTTTGCTTCAGTGCCATACTCAGTGCTCTGTTCAGATGCAGTTGTCAGAGTAATTCTTCATGCAGGATGTCCAAAAGGACTTCTCTTTCTGGAGGCGTTATAGTTCTTTGAAATCAAGAAAGGCAACAAATAACATTATAATAAATATGCACTCATTGATTTCCTTTCCTGAGACAAACACAACTTTTTGCTTTCTTTGTTTTATAAAAAAGAACATGGCAAATCTCTTTCAGAAACAATTCTACATTCTCTTGTAAGTAATTTTTTTTAAACTGCTAGTGATATTCTTTCTTGCCAAAAGGGAGTCAGTCTACACTCCTCCCTCCCCAAATGTTCCCTCAGGAACGCCTTGTACTTTCCCTTAACTATTCACTACGTCCACTGGAGTACAGCTGCAAAAAATGGCTCAACTTTACATCTGGATTTCCAATCAGCCACAAATTCATGGCTGCTTTCCCAGACAGAGAGCAATTAAATGAAACCTGTGAAACCCATTACCAAAACCTCTGGAAACATCAGTTCACCCAAACAAAGCTTTTCTCAGTGTTTCTCCGCCTAAGCTTTCAGGATTAAAATGAGATTTTGTAAACATCTAGGGAGAAATCACTCCCAAATTCATCTGCTGATTTTTTCCCTCTCCCCTCTAGCTCACTAGTATTATGTTCCATTTTTTAAATTTTGCTTTGTGTACATTTTACTTCCACTGTACTGCAGACAACCAAGTGTACTAATGGATTTGTCCTGATATGCAGGAGAAGCCACATTCAAGTGACATTCTTCTGAATATATTGTAGAGAAAAGAAGCAATTTTTTCTTCTCTAAAAATAGAATGTGGCATCTCCAAAATGCCGTGTTCCAGTTCTGCCCCTTAAATCATGTCTGGACAGCTACTGTTAAGGTCTTGAAACCCTAAGTAATCTCAGAAACATTGTTGAGCAACCAGCTGCAAAACAAAATGGTACACCAAACGTTTCCAAGACAAGACTTTCTTCTTCTCTTTGTACTCTGTAACCTTGGCTGACAGAGTCTTTTTTTGCGTCAGGACTGCCCACCTTGCAAGCCTGCAGCTACAGCCAACGTTTCGATAAAGGGGCTTAGACACAGTTGCATCTTCTTGAGCACCATCAGTTTCATCACAAGAGTCAAACGCACCTTTTGTAAGTTCTGCCCAAAGAGTACTTTTTACAGGGCTTGCAATAGCAGTTTTCTTAAATTCCTAATTTTCTCAAGCCAAAAAGTAGCTAATTTCTGATCTAATTTGCACAACACCTTATCTATCACTCCTGCTGTAACTTTGTCTCTGTCTTCAACATGGATGACGGACCAAAGGGGTCTCAGAGCCCTCACCTGAAGGACCATGACTGCAAGAATCTACTCCCAGCTGACCCTGAAACTGTGAGAGATCTGCTGCTCCACCTGGATCCCTAAAAATCTATGGGGCCTGATTGGATTCGTCCAAGAATCCTTGAAGAGCTGGCTGATGTCATCACAAAACCTCTCTCGATTTTTTTTGTGCTGTTTTGGAAATCCAGAGAGCTTCCAGTTGACTGGAAGCTTTCAAGAAGGCTGATTTTCAAGAAGGGCAAGACGAAGGACCCTGAAACCTATAAGCCTGTCAGTTGCACTTTGGTGCATGGTAAAGTTATGAGGAGAGACCTCACCACAGTCTACAACCTCCTTGTGAGGGGAAAAGGAGAGGTACTGATCTCTTCTATCTGGTGACCCGTGACAGTACCCAAGGGAATGGCCAGAATGGCAAGAGAGGTTTAGATTGGATTTTAGAAAGAGGTTTTTCACCCAGAGGGTGTTTGGGCACTGGAACAGGCTCCCCAGGGAAGTGGTCACAGCACCAGCCTGACAGAGTTCAAGAGGTGTTTGGACAATGCTCTTGGGCACATGGTGTGATGTGCAGGGGATGGTGCTGTGCAGGGCCAGGAGTTGGACTTGATGACCCCTGTGAGTCCCTTCCAGCTTGGGATATTCTGTGATTCAACATCAAGCCCATAAGTCCTGCCATAATTGAAGTGGTGGCACTAGTGAATTAAGAACTCTATAAAAACTTACCCTCTATTTATGGCACTACAACCAGCTTTCTGGGAATGTCGCCTTAACTAGTATTCCCTGCACCACTTCCCCACCTATGAAATAGTGACAGGGATGAAAATCTAATATGTCACTACAGAACAAAGTAAGTAATACTTGGCACAACAGCAAGGTATTGCTACAGAATTATATGGATAACTTGCAGAAAGATATCAGGACTTCCAACTATGTAGCGTGGCTTGAATTTTTTCTTTCAAACCAAGAGTTGTAAAAAAGGAGGACAGTTTTAGTGATATTTGTTGTGATAGGGTTCACAAAGGAAGGATAAGGATTGGGATAAATGTATTGATACTAAAAATTCACCATAAAGTGAAAAATATGCGTCAGTTAAGCACTAGAGTGTCATGAAACCTCTCAATCTATATTGTTCCTAAGATCATTTAGGTCCTAAAATGGGTATAATACTAGTGTACTTAGTAAAGAGCTGTCAAACCTCAAACCAATAAACTAAATCTGGCTTGACAAGCTGGTTAATCTGGACCAGCTCTTCCTGCTCTCTTTTCCAAAGCTCCCACAATGATAGGAGGGGACTGCTCCATAGTGCCAAACCAACTGGTCTGTCCAAACCAGCTAGCCTTGGCCACCAGCCTTCTACCACGAGGACCCATGGTCCTTCCCATTGTAGGGTGACATCTGGAAATGGGCTGAATCCACTGCTCAGAAAATGACAGCTTTCTCCTGGCCTTTTTCCTAGGCTTTCCCAGAGGTGGTCAAAAAGTCAGACAAACAAGAAATGTTCACATGTTTTAAGAGTTATATTGCATAAATTCAAGTCTTTGGGACATTGCAGCAACAGGAGAAGAAGAGGTGAATGACTGTGTGCTTGTGTGGCCAACTGTATGAAGATCAGGTGCTAGAGACTTAGTCTATAATCTATTTTATTATTGTGGTTTTCATTGCATTTATTTTTAATTAAAGGCAGTGCACTCATTAGGACACAATTTCAGCACTTAGTCCAGAAATGGTACAAATTATACCACTAACATATGAAAACCAATACCAGAAAATTTGCAGGTCTCTGAATGCAGAGAGGAGACAAAAGAGTTTAAGCATATAAAAATAGAGTGGATGTAACCACCACTTAAAGCATGTCCTAACCATTCAAGCAGCTAAAAGAGAAGATATTTGTATGAACATTTTTTGTTTAAATGGTATTTGTTCTCCTCAATATAAATTTTCCACTGATGTGGGAGAAATATGCAGAAAATGAGCAGTTGCAGTCTTTGTGGTTTTAAAGAATTATTTAAGAACTGTAATGCTGTGTGATGACATCTCCCCATGTAGGCAGAACTGGAATATATAGATAGGATCAGCTTTTATACCCATCCAGTTCCTTCTCAGCTTTTCTATTGGTTCACAAAGCATCTTTCATGCCCCTATGAATAAAGACTGGATTCTGTATATTGGTGACATTGTGACTGGACTCCTCCATTCACAATCCAGCCCTGTCATCACCTCTTTTGCTACCTCACATAGTTAGAGGCCTAAGCTATTGTGCACATCTAGTAAAATCAGTAAAAGGCTGAACAAAAGAAAGAAGTGTTCAATAACACATTACTAGTCTGAACAGCTGCTTGGGGTTCTGAAGAAATGAAATTTCTAAGAGTGTTGAATTTTCACACACATTCCTTTATGTAAGGCATACTAACCAGGCATGTCCCTGTCCTGTGAGATAGAAGGAAAGAATGAAAAGAATGATGAGTCAGTGAGGAGATATTATGTTTTTTCTAAGAGGGTACCATTCAGAGTTCTTGACTATGATGCCTTTTGAAATGCTGAGATCCCTAGATGCACATTCTTCCTTCATAGATTACATTCCCCTTGGAGCAATGAGCATACAGCAGCTGTCTTCTTTCCATCAGCAAATACTGTACCAGACTTGCTAGATGCAGAATTTTGCTCTCTGATGCAGGATACCCTTTCACTGCTGTGAAAGGATCAACCATGCTGACAAGGATACTCCCACTCAGGGCAGTAAAGGGCACAGAGCTGAGTGTTACAGCTTTGTTACACTACAGTAAGAGTAGCTGGTTTCAATCCCTTGCGGTCTCATGAGTAAAAATTATGGCTGCTTCTCCCTTGCCTATTTATCCTATAATCCACCAAGCAGATGAGCTAAGCAATTCAGAGAAAACTGCTTTGCAAAATACAAAAGCTGTGTCATGCTACAGTCCTCCCTGATGAGTATAGTATTTGTACAGTCTCCAACACTTTAATTTCTAAGGTCTTCAGTCTTTCCAGAACATTCATTTGTCACATTAGGTGCCTTAATGCACATGTTTGGAACAAGGACATACCTACCTCCATTTTCCCAATGTCTTCCCATGTTCATTTTGTACGATCCCTGTAAATGTTGCACAAAACTACATGCCTATCATTCTCAGAGCATCCCAGGGAACATTCCTCCAAAGGGAGACAGCTGCATCCTTTGTGGAAATGTGAAAACAGCTGCAGAGGGAGTAGGTATTAGGAGAGCTTTCTCAGCCAAAACCTTTCCCAAGGCTCCTGCTGAGGCAGGGAGGTTCTGCCCAACTTCCAGCACAGCTGGTATCACACCATGCTCTGCTGACTCAGGGCTGGGGCTCTTCTCCAGCAGCCTCTCACCTGGCTGATACAATCACACAGCGCTTTCAAATCACTTCAACCACCTGCCTTTCATTGGGGAGATGCATGCAACTTAGAGCGTGCACTATGAGGGCCTTGGGTAATTTTATTTCAGATTGTGAAATGCTGGCTATTGTGCAATGATAAATCCACTTCAAGCCTCATTATCTCACTGCTTTAAGAAGTGAAAGTGTGTCTGCAAGCATATCTGAATCACACTTCCAAAATGAAGACTGTTTTGAATAGAGCTAACTTATATCCCTGGAAAATCACCTCCCCTTCCTCAAATATATTGTCTGCTGACCTGTTTTTAAATGTGGTTATAGTCTCATTTCATAGGCCTAGCAAGATCCATTTATACCAAGACAATTTTAAAGAGGCTGTGAAAGCAGTAACTCCATCATAATATTGTCATCATAAATATGGTCACAATGTAAGATGAAGTCTTTAGTTACTATGTTCTCAAAAGACCAAGTAATTCTTCCAGAAAAACAAATAGACTTCTTAGCAGAAGAAAAAGTGACCTACAAACTTTTCAGTGTCATCAGAATTCCTTGAGATGTACCATTCCCTCTTCCATTTGGGTCCTCTGATCTCTTCTGTTGCCTCTTTTATATCTCCCTGCATGTTTTTGCTGCTTATGGAGAATATGAGTCAGAGAATACAGACAAACCTGGAGGGTTTGGGGTTTTTTTTAAACACTTTAAAACATTAAAAACTGCAAGGTTTCACTAGGAAGGCGAAAGCAAATTTAACATAACACCTTCCTAGCAAAGAGCTGAAGTGTCAGATGCAAAGTGAAAAATCACTCTGTTTTCAGCTTCAAGGTGGGATCCTGTTCTGATGTCAAATATTCTCCACTCATGGTACCTGCTGGATTCCTAGTTGCTGCATTCAACTACTTTGTGGGACAGCTCTTTGGGTCCCTTCCTTCTGAGGGCTTCAGTCTGTCCTTGACTCTAGACAATTTGCTCTAATATCTCTCTTGCAGCACTTTAACTTCTTCTAGGTGTCATTTCAGTGTCTTTTACATTGCCATTTAAATGATGGATTTTTCACAGTTCAAAATGCTTACTGTTCAGCTTCACCAAAGTAGTACTAGATGCAAGTAGTGGGATTTGCCCTAGGCATTCATTTTGAGGGCACAAAGATAGAAGGCATAGAGTGGGTCTGAAGAAAAAAATCCAGTGGACACTTCAAGCCAAAATAGAGATTGCCATCCGAATTCTCCTCTACCAGGATCACTGAAATGAATAGGACACCTTTATGAATGAGGTTGCCAGAATTAGAGCCACCACAGTGTCTCAGTACAAGCTACCATGCAAACACTTATTACATGGAATCAATCCAGAACAGACTATAGGAAATCATATTATTATTTCAAACATACTATTGCTCCAGTTGCACATAGCTGTCATTCCACAGTATCTGCAGTATCTGCAGTGCCTACAGAGGATATTCTCCCGATCTGCAGGTCAGAGAGATGTTCAGAGGTTGTACGGTGAGTCCATCCTGATGACAGTAAGTTTAATCCCATCCCAATGGGCAAAAAGGTGGGTCAATGGATCTGCCAGGAGGATAGGAGGAAGCTTACTGATGGGGGAGAAAAGAAGAAGAGCGGAAACCTTGTCAGAGTGAGAATGCTAGTCTGGCCCCACCAGGCACCAGTTCCTTTTCTGGTGAGGGATTTGGCCTTTGGCCCATGTTTGTGGGGCCTTTATAAGTGCCAGAGTTCAATTAGTCAGTCTAAAAATACCTATATGAAAAGGAAATTTTTGGCACCACATTCTGATACTAAGTGTCCCTGCAGCAGGAACAGTGTCACCAGTGACCTGGTGACCCATGTGCTCAGGGACAGCCACCTGCCCTGCCAGCTCTGCAGCTCACTGTGCACTCAGCACTGCCAAAGCCCCATGGGCCTGCCAAGCAGCAGATTTTCAGAGGCTTACAACTACTGAAATCAAGTCCAGTTTTCACTGGCATAGTATAAGATATTCCACTTCAATGGAGCTTATGTCTGACTCACTCCATGCTTTTTGGCTTTTTGATGCCAGATTTGCTAAAAAAACCCATGTGTAAACATTGGGAAGTTATTTTCTCGTTCTTCCCATAAAACTCAGCCAACACAAAAGAAATACTTACACAAGTAATTCTTTTGTTTGCTTGTTGAAAAGTCCAAATTCAAGGCACTTGAAAATAGAAAGATGAATTTTTTTTGTTTCCCTCATGAAAACAGAAGCATGGAATGGAAATGTGTAAGCAGCCCCAGGAGTTACTGGTGCTCCAGTTACATTCCAGTAAAGCTAGACAGATTTGTTTGTGTACACATGTGTAAAATGAAACTTCAAGTGAGTATGCATTTTCCTTAGATAAATTTGTCAGCTACCAGTAACATTATTACTGGTATTATTACCAAAGAAAAACTGATTATGGAAGAAATAAATATCCTTTGCTAGTAGATTTCTCTCTGATACACAGTGAGTACACTATGTACACATCCTGTTTTCCTCTTTCCAAAAAAATAACATTCTTGAGATAAAAACCTCATTTTTCTCATTTGAGAAAAATGTTACTTTATCCACAAGAACATGTATGTAGCATGCATGAGATGTTTACTGACCTTCCTCCTGAAAGACACAATTCTCCAAGCTGTCAGTTCATATATCAGTTCTAACATTCCTTCCAAGCACATGTATAATACGTGTGCAAGCTACTCATCAGCAAGGCTGTTTTAGAAATAGGCTTAGGTAGTGCGCCAATGCCTAGAGCTATGTCTCCAGCCCATTTGGATATGAATGAAAGGGATGAGAGACAAAATGTTCAATTATCATTAAACTACTGAACTAAAAGACTGAAAAAAAGTAAAGCATTTCTAACAGTGGAGGCAAAAATCAACTACTTTGTCACCTAAAATTAACATCTCAGTTGCCATCAGCAATCCATTTACTTGTATTACATTTAACCAATTTGATTCAGGAAAAATTAAACGTTTTTTTAAAGTTAAAAAATACTTATTCTTTATATCATCTAACTGTATCACTGTAATTTTTCATTTGGAAATTATACTATTATATATATATAATTAGGATAGATAACTGTGTTATGGGTGTCCAGCTGTGCTCCGGATGTAAAAATCCCTTCATGTTCAGCAGATAGCTACCTGGTGCAGTTTGTAGAGCCTGTGCTGCTGCTTAGCTGGCCAGTTAATAAGGGTCTGCTTAAGGGTGAGATGGAACACCAGTCTCCACTGGCTGGGTTGACTTGAGGCTCATTTCAGCTGCCTATGACAGGCATCCAGTACCACCACAGGTGCCTTGGGTATCCACCTGGCCCCCAGCTGCCTCCAGCAGTCCACAAAACTTCAGCAATTTCTCTGAAATTTTCCAAAATTTGTATTCAGTTTTGTAAAAATTGAGTTAGCAAAGAGCAAAATTATCTACTCAATGTCCTAAGGAAAATTTCCTTCAAGAGTATCTAAATGCCCCAAACATATAAAGCAGTATAAAATCACAATCCAACAATCTTCCCAAAGCTTTACCATAAATTCGGAATGCATTTTAAATACATTTCAATGATCCACTCTCACTTGCTGAAAACTGCTGAGCTTTTCCTCAAAACTATTACAAAGTAAGTATTTAACTTTTTAAGCTACTGCCTATGATATCATCCCTTCCTCTGCCATAATATGAACACCCTTTTTGTTTTCTACCTCAATATCCAATATTATAGCACAGGATGCTTTTGAAACACACCAAAAGCCCCACATCTCAGTCTACAATCAAATCCATTTAAACTTACCACTGATTTTATTAGGCACCAAACAGCTTTCAGCCTCTTTTGTAGTCCTGAGACGTGTCTGATCAGTTGTCCTCACTTTCACCATCAGAGAGTTTACAGGCGGTTGCAGATGGCTAACTACACAGAAACATACTCCTTATCAAGGCAGAGTTTCTTCTTACATAAGAGTTAACCAAAAGATTAAATTAAAATATTTTGTTAAGAGATATGGCTGAATAGGCCAGGTGCTAAACTGGAAGACAACAGCAGCTTGGAAAGACATTTTCATTGTTTGGCTGGAGAACAAATAATAATACAAAATAAAGAGTTTTGGAAATAAGTTGTATAAATGCAAGTGGTTTTTCTCTTTGTTAATGTTTTGTCAAATGAACATGTAGATAATTCAAGAGCCCACCTCCAAGAAGGAAGCATGGCCTTGCTGGAGGGAGAAGGCAATGCTGGCTTCTCTAGCAGTCAAGACACAGGAGGCAGAGTGGATGTCCTAGGCCCCTGGAGCCAGAAGACTCATGTCTTTGGACACAGGAGTGAGTGCACAGGCCTTGGTCCAATGCAGCTTCCTGGAGCCGGAGCAGTGGGTGCCACCAGGCCTCCAGCCACCTCCACCCGGCAGGACCCAGGGCTTGCCCTCTCCCACCTCACATGTCCCAGCCCATGACAGTGCCTGCAGGGAGCCAGGGACCCAGGCAGTGCCAGGTCCATGGAGCACTCCCACTATGGACCATCTGTCAGCTGTGGCCAGAGACAGCTCGGGCACCCACTGGCACAGAGAAGCCACTGCTGTCTAGAAATCAGCTAAAATGCAGAGTGTTTCCTGGGGCTGCTGGAGCAGGGGGGAGGTTTCCAGAGTTCCCATGGCTATTGAGTGGAGCTTGTGCAATGGCAGCTATTGCTACAGGCTCTGGACACCACCCAGCAGTGGGTGAGGGGCTCTTGACCCTCCTGCTGTTGCCTATTTCCAGGCCAGCATGCCGTCAAGAGAAAACAGGAGCCTGAAAGCGGCTAAGCAGGACTTTTGGATGGTCTGTCTTCATGCAGGCCCTCTGTGCTGGTGCTGGCCCAGGCCCAGCTGCTTTCCCATGGGCTCCTCGAGGGCTGAGGTGCATCATCCATATCCAGCATCCAGCAGCCACACGAAGCCCTGCTGGTCTCTGCTCTGGGTGCAGCCATCTCCATCCACAGGGCTGATGATTCCCCATGCCCAGGCACAGCCATGTCCCCAAGTGCCAGCTTGCAGGAATAATCAATTCCCTGTTCAGTACTCATGTAGGCTTCATGCCTTCCCCTTCCAGCCAGGAAGTGCCCGTGTGGCACTGCAGCAAGGAGGGACATGGTAGAAATGGTGTCTCCTGTTTAGCAGGTTTCCCACAGAGGGTTTAACAGAAAACTACATATTTCTGTCATGCATGGACTTCAGTACGAGTATGTGTCCCACAGGTCAAAGTGCTTCACAGCAATCTCTCAAGAAAGAGCTTGTTCCCACAAAGGGTCTCCATAGCATCTCATAAATGTGGCACATTGGCAATAAAGAACCTGCTCTCCTCTTGTTTCCTTGGATGCCATGGCTACACACACATAACTAGACACTGATCACTTCAGGTATGGATATTTGAAAAGGATTTAGTTTGAACAACAGGACAACAAGGTTAAAAAATCTGAGTAAAAGGAAAAAAATGTTTTTCCACTTGTATGAGCAGGAGAAAAAGGAGCTAAACTCAAATAGCCTTTTTCAAGGACAACTCTCAGTTTAAATGAGTTCAACAAAATTGCATCTCCAGAGAGACAAAATGTTCCTTTCTAGACAGTAATTGCTTTTTTTTTTTTTTTAATAAAGGCGGAGATTCAGGAATTGCTATAAATTCTTACCAAAAAAAAAAAAAAAAAGAAACAAAACAACTGAATAAGCCCAGGTGGCTTTACTTTCATTGCAATCACAGGAAATACTTCACAGACTTGCTTGTAGAAAGCAAGTGGAAAATTAATGCTATTTATATTTCTCAGAGACAGACATGTGGTTGAAATTGCAGCCTCATTCAAGTTTTACCTGTCCATGCCATAAAATGCAATGTTAAGGAAAAAATCTGAAGGGCTGATTTCTGAGGCTTAGTAGTATTTTTGTGAAGGAGGTAAACCTCATTTTCGTATCATCGAATTCCACATCTTCTAGCTTTCACAGATCAATTAAAAATGAACTGTTGCTTGAATTCAAAATATCAGATTAATTTTACACAGAGTAATGAGTGTCACAGGAAAACAGAGTGAGCATTACATTTTTTTCTAATAAGAAATAAGAAACACCAATTCCCGGATACAGTCATTTCAAAAAGTAAAAAAGTAACAAAGAATATTTAATGGATAAGCTGAGCAATGTTATCCCCATCTTCAAAAAGGGCAAGGTGGAGGACCTGAGAAAACACTGACCAGTCAGCCTCACCACCATCCCTGGAAAGGAGATGGAACAGGGTATTCTGGAGGCCATCAAAAAGCATAGAGATGAAAAGAAGGCCAACAGGAGCAGATAGCATGGATTCACCACGGGGAAATTTTCATGCTTGACCATCGGATGGCCTTCTACAATGATAAGGCAGGATGGATAGACAAGCAGGGAGCAGTGAGTGTCTCCTTCAGCAAGGCTTTTGACACTGTCTCCCGTAGCATCCTTCTAGGTAAGCTTAGGAAATGTGGGTCAGATGAATGGACAGTGAGGTGGATCAAGAACTGGCTGAATGGCAGAGCTCAGAGGGTCGTGATCAGCAAAGCAGAATCAGCTTGGAGGTCTGTAGTCAGTGGTGTTCCTCAGGGATCAATACTGGGTCTGGCCTTATTCAGCTTGTTTATCAATGTCCCAGACAAAGGTATGGAATGTACCCTCAGCAGGTTTTCTGATGATATGAAACTGGGGGAGTGGCTGATCCACCTGAAGGCTGTCCTGACATTCAGCAGGACCTCGACAGGCTGGGGAATTGGGCAGAGAGAAACATAATGAGGTTCAATGAGAGCAGGTGTTTGGTACTGCACCAGGAGAGGAATAACCCCAAGTACCAGCACAGGTTGGGGGCTGACCTGCTGGAGAGCAGCTCTGTGGAGAAGGACCTGGGGGTCTGGGATGACAAGGTGACCATGAGCTGGCAGTGTGTCCTTGTGGCCAGGAGAGCCAATGGTATCCTGGGGTGCCTCAGGAAGAGTGTGGTCAGTAGGTCAAGGGAGGTGATCCTTCCCCTCTGCTCAGCCCTGGTGAGGCCACATCCGGCGTGCTGTGGCCACTTCTGGGCTCCTCAGTACAAGAAAGACAAGGAGCTACTGGAGAGGGTCTGGCAGAGGCCACAAGGGTGATGAGGGGTCTGGAACTTCTCTCTTATGAGGAGAGACTGCGGGAGCTGGGTCTGTTTAGTCTGAAGAAGACTGAGAGGAATCTCATCAATACATAGAAATACCTCTAAGGCAGGTGCCAAGAGGATGGTGACAGACATTTCAGTGATGTCCAGCAACAGGACAAGAAGCAATGACTATAAATTAAAACAAAAGAAATTTCAGCTCCTTTCATATGGAAGAACTTTACATTGAGGGTGGCAGAGCACTGGAACAGGCTGCCCAGGGAGGTCATGGAGTGTCCCTCTCTGGTGACATTCAGAACCCACCTGGACGAGTTCCTATGTCAACTGCTGCAGGTGACCCTGCCTTGGCAGGGGGTTTGGACTGGATCTCCAGAGGTCCCTTCAAACCCTAACAATTCTGTAACTCTGTGAAATTACTTCTAGTCTTACAGCCTTGGTTTAGTGGTACAAATCAGGTACAGGCCAGTTGTAGAGAAAGGTTATAGATATATGATAGCAGCTCTTCTTCTGTCCCTAAGATGACATTCTTAGTTTTGCTCCTTTTTATATTAGGAATGAGACAACAAAGAATTGTCACTACATTTGGTACTGATTGAGAAAATCGGCAATAATCTGAAGGCTTCGGGTATGGAGAGCAAATTTGAGAAGTTTCCTTTGCAGCTCACAGCCAAACAGCAGTGGCTGGGAAGGCAGCACAGACAGTTTTACTTGCTCTCTGTAGACAGAGGATCCACTGTTGGGGCTCTATCATTTTTCCATGTCACCTTTAAGATAAATTTTGTCACTGTTATGGAAGCCAATGTGTTAAGGAATATGCCACTTTCTGACTGGAAGAAATCTCTCTTGCTCAATTTTTGTGGAATTTGTGAAGGAAGATGAAAGTCATTAGGAACAAGAGAAGCATTCAGCGAGGCAAAAATTGGAGTTTGAAGAAACCTACTGAAAGTTTTGCATGTGACACACCTACATTATAAATGACATTTTTCCTTCGCAGTGGAACACACAATTCAGTAATTCAGCCCCCTCCACCATAAGTCATTAGAAGCCAGCATTGCTTGTCCATTCATCCAAAAGTGCACATTCTCAGAAACTGGGAACTACATAGTTTCTAGTGGGCTGACTGGATGATAATAGTAAGCTTTTTCCTTCTGAGCCCATTTAATGGCAATTAGCACAGCTTTGGGGATGATGATAACCATTTATTTATACTGTTCTCCGGTGGAAAAAGAGCCTTTCGCAGTATTTAGCAAAGAGCAATAGCTGCAATAAGCAGGTTACCCAGGGACAGGTGCACCTCTTGCACAGACCTTGACTACAAAATGCTTTGAGTTTTATTTTATCTAGAAGAACATTGGGCAGACTATGCTTGACAATCCCTAGAGGCATATCAATTTCACAATAATTATCACTAACTACCAAACCTCTATTCCTCTTTGGGTAAAACGTCCTCTGGAGAAAATAGTGGGAAGCTCTGGCTTCTGGGTTTGGCCTTGCCTAGCCAATGCAACAGAATATGTTTCTTATACAGCATTCTAACTGCTGCCCAGCATAACAAAAAGTCAGTCTGAGTGCAATGGAGTCACCACCCTAGACTTTTCAAGACCTAGCTGAAACAAAGCTATGGTTGACTTTACACTGGTAATGTGGTACCACCTGGCAATGGCAGTCCTACTTCAAGCACCAGGGCTGGCTAAGTGACCTCCAACAGGGCATGCACTGCTTGTACGAAGCTATGAGATGGGTATAAATGCCTTAAATATTTAGAACATGATCGTTTTGCATTTGAATTGCAACTGAAATTATGCAACTGAACCAAGAACCTTGTATTTAACAAAGTTGGTGCTATTCCAACAGTGTGTTCAGGACTTCTGATCATATACACTGTTGCACATTACACTTTTGTAGCTTGCCTATGCATTCCATGGATTGCAGAGGTCTTTTGATTTCAAAATAGGAAAATGAAACATCAACAACTTAATATGGTTCCTCCCATACAAGAAGGATGTAATTAACTTTAGTCACTGGCCAGACCTGAAAGCAGGGGGCCATGGCATCACAGGAGCTTCTGGCAGTGGGTAGAGACTGGAGGAGGAACTTCCATTACCTTGCAAACAGCACAGAAGAGAGCAAAATAAGCTCTAAATAGAGGCTAACTGGCCTCCTTTATTCCATTGGAAGAAAATGCTTTGAAGTCTGTAAGGACTGTAATACCCCCATCATGTTTTGAGTGTTGAGGTATCATTTCCTCTGAAGTGCTAACAGTGGCATCAGCCTGATCGGGACTGAAAGGGAAAAATGGTAAAGTCAAGGTCCTTTTCATGTTGGGCACTTTCAGGGTAGTTTTGATTTAAGCCTTGTTCCCTGAGGGTGTTGTGTCGGCAGTACCTGGAGGCAGTACTGAGCGATGGAAACTTCCAGGAAAGCTGAAGGGAAAATTGGAAATATAAAAATTTTCTTGCTTTTCGGATCTGAATCTGAGGATGAAAAAGCAGACCATGTCTGTTTCTGCGCGTGCCACATTAATACTTCAGTGACTGTAGGGGCAAAGAATATCATTTAAGGTGGGGCTAATGAAGGGGGGGAGGTATTGCATATTTTTAAATAAAATTACTGGGAGGAAGTGATTAGCATGGTTTTTTAAACACATTACCAAGTTGCTCTCCTTCTTACAGCCTCTTCCCTCAACTCCTTCTATGACCCCATTTTTTTAGTGTTGAGCATTCCAAAAAATGCCTGTGAGGTAGAGAAGTATTATCATTACATCCTTCAGGTAAGAAAGAAATGCACAGAGGATAAAAGCACATGTTAAAAGACACATAAGCCCACGGCTTTCAATGTCTATGTGTAAGTAATTCTATTTGCTGAAAGCAATACAGAAGATTACTGTCAGTGTCTTCTAGTCTTGCTCACTAATCACTTTACAGCATTCTTCTTTTTTATTTATTGCTCAGTAAAAGGACAAAATTAGGTGACCCTCAATAGTTAAAAGCACTTGCTCACTTGTCTGTATGCTGAGTTGTTCTATTTATAGCCATTTTTGTGCAATTTACTTGCAATAGGAAATATGCTAGCAATGCATTGAGAAATCAAATTCTAACCTTGTCTTGGCTCTTTTTCATTGTCTGAGTCTGCTCTTCAAGCCAGTGGGAAATCTGCGCACAAACTTTACACTATATCATTCCCCAAGGCAAAAGCCAAGAGTGCTCCAGACTCTAACTCTGCAGAATTTAGGGCACAGACTAAACATTTCTCAAATTGCACAGAATTTAAGTGATCTATCATTTATATTCTCTACACCAGTTTACATCACCCATTTCCAGCAGACTCAAGCATTTGCCTATACGACACGGCCGACTGGCCTCTGTCACTAAAACATCTTTTAGTTTTCCACCTACAATATAATTTAATTTTCATTCTTGATTGCAAATATTTACTTTTTTTCAAATCAAGTCTTTAAAAAAAATTCACTTAACAATAGTCTTCAGAGGAAATATTTCATTTTAAAGCTAATAAAGTGCAGTCCACTAAGTTAATCTATATACTCATCGATCAGCCGTTCTTTGAGTCATTTTTAGCTATGTTTCCATGTACTATCTTATTCCTGTGCTATGTTTTTATTTCATTCTCACTCATATTCCAAAACAGATTTTACTTCTTACATTTTCCCCACCCACCAAGGCAAGAGGAACCATACCTGTGCCATGTCAAGTTCTCATAAGAACAGACGTGCTTCCAAAAACTCTGTTACTGGTGGTGCCAGCTGAACCTAAATTTGACCCTGATGTCTTATCAACATCTGATACAATCCTCTGTGTTAAACCTTGTCTAGATCCTGCATTTCCTTCACAGTCTGCCTCTGATATATGGGCATAACATCTCTCGCGTGATGTTTCAGCACGAAAGACAACAGAGTCTCACTGAACACTTAGGCCTCAAGAGACTCTGGGAGGTCACCATTCAATCCCCTACTCAAAACAGGGACAGCTCTGTCTTCAGACCAGGCAGCTGAGGGCCTTGCCCTGTCTTGAGATCAAAATCTCCAGGTTCAGGGATACTAGAGTTCTCTGAGCAATTTCTTACACTGCCTGGCTGTTCTGAGAGGGGAAACATTTTTCTTTTCATCCAGTCAGATACTGCCCCATTTCAGATTACGATAATTGCATTTCATTAACCCACCATGCAAGTAAGTCTTGAGATTGACTCCCTTTTCTAGGTAATCTCCTCAAAAATATTGTAAGGGTACACCTAGGTGCTTCCTAAACCTTCTCTTCTCCAGTCTAAACATGCTTTAGTGGGTTATGAAGTGCACTAGCTGTGGGATTCAACTAATTCTTTAAAGTCATCCTCTGCAACTTGGGTGTCTCAGATAGGTTCTTGTCTAACCTCACCAATGGAGGAAGAAAGAGATACGTTATTGGGGGACTATCTGTCAGGGTCCCTCCCCCTGCCATGTGGTCCTGGGAGAGGGGCCCTGGGTGGGAGGCAGGGGGTTTCCCTGCCCCTGGTCAGCCTCGTTCCCCATTGGTTTTGTGTTCCCCTGCACGGGCAAGGACCCTCGGGTCCCGTGATTGAGCAGTTTCTCGGCAGATCCCGGCCATGCGGCTGGAGAAATAAACATCTCTCTGAAACATCTATCAAGAATCAGCCTATATATATTTCTTTTCCACGGGCCGCCTTGTTTGATATGTGTGTTACAGTAATCCCCATTGTAACAACTATCCTCTTACAAAAGATGTGTGCAAGAGAGGTAGGATGAACTCGTCTCTGCAAATGTCGGAGATTTCCTGCTGGTAAGACAAAGAGACTAATTATTTAGCTAAAAGCAGAGGACTACCCAAATGGCAAACTTCAGGTGTGATGAACCTTGCCGTCAGGCACACAGACTCTTTCCTCTAGTCTTCGACTGCTGTGTTTGTGTGGCACTGGCCAAGAAATGGCACATCTTCATTCTTTGTTTCCTCTCTCTTGGAAGAAGAGAATGATGACTGATTTCAACATTTTGCCAAGTGGTTTGATTTTCCCATACAAAAAGTTCCACGTGAATGGAAAAGGCATTGGTCCCGCATAAAGCCACAGGAGAATGAATTACTGGGCAGAAATCATAATCCTTTTAAGTGGCACACCCCAGTGGTAGCAAAATGTAACGCTCTTCTTTTTTTCAGTTATTGTTTCTGGTTGGCAAATAGAGGAAACATCCCTAAAAAGGCCAGACCCCATTAAGTGGAGATAGATAGATTTCTGCCCGGGAAATGCTAGTTCTTCACAGAGGGCTGGGCAACAAAAGTCTTTCCTTGTTACAAAGGTACTTCAAAACCGATATAAAACCAGGAGAAAGCTGGCACCTCCCTAATCTTATCTTTGTCATTGCACCTATTATGATTCAGGATGCACCTTCATTTAAATATAAGTAAAGTTCAAAATCTTTATGAATCAATCTGATTACCTATTTCAGTGTTGTAAGAAAATGATTCAACACTGCAATTACCTCCTGCCATAATTGATTGTAGTTGTTTACATGGTAGGTTATTAACAAAATATTATCTGGAACTGAACTCTACCTTTAAGCACAGTTCAGATTATTGCAGCAATATACCAAATATAATGTCATAAAGGTGCAGCAGGTGGCTACTTAATAATGAGTTAGTAATATTCAGCATTCATTCTAAATAGTGCATTTAGAACCAAATTAGCTGTCTTGACTGAATGATGGATTTGACTGATAGTGAACTGTACAGCATGACCAGTAAGCATTAGGCAGCTCTAGTAAGAAATAACTCACAGCTACCTGATGATGTCAATCTTTATTTTTGAAATACTATTTTAAAAAATGAGTGAATGGTCTGCTTCTTTCAGGGTGATGCATTCTATTCCAGGAGTTGTGGAGTACTTTTCAGTGCCTAAATTCACCATCTGGTATAGCCCAAAGCCATCATGCTCTCATCTTGCCAGCTTAAAATGACAGTATAATAGTCCACTCCAGATTTATAATGCTGTCTGTCTGTTTGGATGTCATGTAGTAATACCACATTTCATCAAGCCCCTAAATGCATGTAATATTTTAAAATACTGTGTATAAAGCTATTCTAATTTTGAGAAAATATTTTTTTTAATATGGAAAAAGGAGGAAAGATGTATTTCTGAATATGCTCAGAATAGATCCATGGAAGCATTAAAACATTTCATCAAACCTGTTTCCCACACATCTCTATTTATGCTATCTAACCAGTTAAAAATGCTAGAATAAATTAGTCCAGTGATGTGGCAGATAACAGGATACAGAGCCATTGGCATGCAGAATTTTTGAAATGGATGGAGAGGGTCTTACAGGAATTGGAGAGGTAAGAAACACAGGGAATCCAGTCCCTACTGCAGTACTTTCAGAATCCTGATGCAAGATATAGGGTGATCTTGTAGCTTATAATGCCAGAAGTGGGATTGTCATTAGACTAGTATTCATACATACTCCTTTTGCCAAGTAGTTCTCATCACCTGTGCTCATCTCCTTCCACTCCTGCGCCTTGCTGCAGCTTCAGACCTAACTGATGTAAGCAGGTGTCACTGGGAAGCTGCAAAGGCCTGTGGCTTCCACAGGACTCAGCAGAATTGAGGCCTTAGATGGTAAGATTTGGGTTTCCTTCCATTTACATAGAAAGTATTCTCTTGAGCTGCTTGTTCAGTGCACAGCATAATGGTGCACTGAGCCATGCCTCCAAAAGCAGCAAAGGGACAGGTAGTGCATGTGTAGGTGGACGTACTGCATACTGGGGGAGAGCTGGAAGCTTATTTTTAGGTAGAAAAGTACACTCTGAAATGGAAATACCTGCCTATAATTTAAATAAACAAATAAAATAAAGAAATAAATAAAATGTGGGTTTACAGGGTTAAGGTTTTGTGACATTTGAAACAACTGAAATATCCTCTTCAGAAAAGATCAGTGTCTTGGGGTCCCACAGAGTCAACTAGTGGTGTACTGTGCTTCCCACTGGAGAGCTGAGAATATATCCTCCCAGTTAGTGTAAAATTCGTACTGCTAGGCAAGAATGGTTGGTTAGTTTATAAACAGACAGGTTGGAAGTAGAGGGGGAAGAAGAGAAAGATATGTTTCATTATTGGCATGTAAAACTCAGTTTTAGTTTGAAAATCATCTAAACATAACCAAAAGATTGTTCTATTTCTTAACCATAAGCTTTTTTCAGGGTGGAGCTCTTTCTGTGTTCTACTTGTACACACCCTGTTTCACCAGCATATTTCCTTGTGTTAGACACAGTCTGCTGATCTTTCAGATCATATCCAGTTTTTAAGCTCTCTCTGGTTAGCTGAATTAAGGCCCTTCCTCAACACATACAGCTAAATTGTTTGCTATGAAACAACACGGACCTGCTCTGTAAGCACCAGCTTGAAGCATCTGACTTTTTTGTTGCATCTAGCAGCTCCCACATACACATCAGGTCTATACCAAAATTCTTGGACCCCTTGGTTAGGAAAATGTCAAGATGTCTGCAATATTATTTTAGAGGAACTTATAGTTCAGTTGTGAGTACTTGTGACACCTAGTGGTCCCGGCAGAAAAATGGAAATATTCTAGAGGAAGAGGAAGTAGGGGGTGGGTCAGGCAAGGGAGGAAGGGATTCAGTATCCCTGCTGGAAGATAGTTACTACAGTAATCTGAGAAAACACACAACTGAACAAATTCTCTCCCTGGGGATGAGGCACACCTGTCTGAGGCAACCACCCCTTGGAACCCATCATGTCAACAATGGAAAAATTCATCTGTACGAAACACTTCTGAGGTGGAGTGACACTAGGTGATTACAGATGTTTGGGTAAGGTGGTCAGGCAATCACCCAAGCCCTCTTTATGAAACAGGAGGTGACCACAGGAGCTGTGGGTGATGGCATCAACCCAGAAGCAAAAGAATAACACCAGGAGTAGACCAAAACTGTTGATTCTTCTACACCATGAAGAAAACCAAGGAAAGTGTTGTAGCCAGTTCATTTCTGTCTCTTTACAAAGTCCTCCTTTAAATGTGACACTTAATAACATTCCATCATCCAAGATGTTCTGTATATTCAACAGAAAAATGTGCATGGACTCAGACGGACTGAACTGCTCTGTGAAGAAGTCTGTGTCAATACCTTAATGAAATCCCTTGAATTTATGAACTTTGCAATAAGACCAGATCAAGAGCACACACCCACCTGATGCACTGAACAACTGGGAGTCATGGTCAGATGGAGGGACAGCACAGCATAAACTGTGCTGGTAACTGGGAGCTGGCACCTAGAGAGGCACAACCTGCTTGCTGTTGCAGGGCAAAGCTCTTCATCAGCTACCCAAGCTACTGACACAAGTGGAAAATATGGAAAGAACCTCCTATGCTGGAGACTCCTAGAAGAAAACTGCTTTCGATGGTAGAGACAACAACATCCAATGGCTTTTAGAAGTCTCTAAAATAAATCAAAACTTTGGAGTCCAACATAACACAAAACTCCTCAGAGACAGGTATTCACAGTTAATTAATAACAGTGCCTATTTCTGTGCCGCTGTCTGTTAACATAAAATAACCCATCTAAAGATCTTTAACTGGGATAACAAACCCAAAAACAATTGACTTCATAACTAAACAATTTTTGCACACCTAGACAGCAGATCTACTAAAACACAGCTTGTAAGCATGCAGTTCCAGCCATATACGTATGCACAGCTTGTATATAGTGCGACTCATGAATTGGAGCACATGGTGTGATTCACACAACTCCTGAGAGGCTTGTGGGGTGAGGGGTAGGCTATGTACCTCCTACTGTACCATGGCTTCTAGTGCTAGAGTGTACCATGTATGTCTCTGGAAGACAACAAAGTGTGTTTGCAGTGGGCTTGGCAGTTTACTCCACCTGGCATTTCCAGGTCATGTCTGCCCTTCGATACTGCCGTGGAGGAGCAAAGCACCTCAGCTTGGTCCTCCAGTTGAGGTTTGGTGAGACGAGTCTGACTCCACAGTGTGCCACAGTTGTTATAATTGCTGTCAGATGCTATTGGTAGGTTTGTCTATAAAGGAATAAAGCTCAAACTACAATAACTGCATTAAGTGTCTAGAAGAAGTATGTGAACAAAAGATCCTACATCACTCCCCAAGCTGTTCTCAGACTTTGCAAATGATTATTTTGCTTGGACTGGTTAGTTGTAGGTGCTTGTCTAAGGGAACTTTGTTAGGTGTCCCTTTGTAGATCACAGTAAGAGAAATAAATGTATTTTCCTAGAGCGCTGATGTAAAGGCAGGAAGAAAACTAATCTGGCTTAGTAATCAAGGTGTAAGCTGTATGCCATCAGAGATAGAAGCAAATTCTTCTCATATGGAAAAAGTAATACATCATATGGCGAAAGTGAAACTCTTCAGGATTTTCTAAAGGACCATCTGTTTCTTCATCCCAACCTAAACAGCATAACTGCAGTTAAAAATGGAAACTGGATTGATTCATTCCACTCAGCACCATACTCCCATTTTCCCATGTGAATCCTGAGGCTTGCAGGGGAGCCAGGAAATTATGACCCGCTGGGTCAGCAGAGAAGCAGAGTCACTGTGCCACGCACAGCACCACCAGTGACAAGGGCAGCTGCTGTGGTACCTCCCAGTCTGGATGGACTCTGCGTTACGGAAACCCAGAGTAAACAGAACCTGGAGAGACAATCAGTTTGATAGTAGGACCTTATCAATCCCTGCTTGTTGTCAACAATGCAAATGGCAGAACGCCAGGCAGAGTTGTCCTGCATGCACAGGCAGAGCCTGTAAGAAAGACAGAAGCAAAACCATGGAGCAAAAAATCTTGAGAGGGAGCTGCCAAGAAAGGACTTGTCTAATTGTGAAGAACGATAAGAAGAAAAAGACCTTAATCAGGACGTTGGCACCCACATCAACATATGAAATAGAGGGCAGGTTGAACTTTGAAACAAGGGAGACTCATCATTTTCCTTAGTAATATTTGAATAATATTACTAAGGAAGAATGTGGGACCTCCATTTGTGAAATGTTTTAATAATAGCTCGACTGTTACTTCTCAGGGACAACATAGACATCATTGATTCAGCTCTAGGGTAGAAGAAGGAATTAAATGATCTGTGAAAGATCCTTCCTTCTCTGCTTTTTATTATTTTTTCTATAATACACTTATTTGAGATATGAGTGGGATAGTAATGAAGAAGAGTGCTCTCCTTGCAATCTCAAATGGAAAGGAAAGGGAAGGGGAAGGGGAAGAGGAAGGGGAAGGGGAAGGGGAAGGGGAAGGGGAAGGGGAAGGGGAAG